>NW_008344211.1:3145514-3150629 GCF_000622305.1 Nannospalax galili | reverse complement strand
CATGCATGTGAGGGAGCATCCCAGGGAACAACCTGTGAGATTTGAGTCTCTCATTCTACTGTGTGTGTCCTGGAGGTAGAATCCAGGTCACCAGGCTCAGCAGCAGACAGCTCTATCCACTGAGCCATCTTGCCAGCCCTCTTATTTTTTGTTTAATAACCTAATGAGTGTATGAAAGTTCAACACCAACTATTTTCTTAACCACATGTTTATTTTTGATGGTAAAAGAAAGCCATGTTGTATTTTCTGAAGGAAGCTCCCACCCTGGGTGTCTGCCTTAGTCCTCCATGTTTCTGAAAGTCCCTCCATTCACATCTTCCCAAGGTGATGTCACTCAGGAGAGTGTGGCCTTCCTGACTGTCTTGGGCTCAATTCTGGCTAAGTTCATGTTCTGGTGCTGGTTAGTTTTTGTATACTTCATACAAAAGCAGACATACCTAGGAAGAGGAAATCTCAGTTGAAGAATTATCTCTATCAGATTGACTGAGGCCATGTCTGCGAGGCATTTTCTAGATTGCTAATTGATGTGGGAGGGTCCAGCCCACTGTGAGCGGTGCCATCCCTAGGCAGGTGGGCCTGGGCTGTATAAGAAAGGTAGCTGAGGGCCCAGGGGAGTGAGCCAGTGAGCAATGTTCCTCCACAGTCTCTGTTTCAGCTCCTGCCTCCAGGTTCCTGTCTTGTTCTTGCCCCGGCTTTCTTTGAAGGACTGTAACCTGTGAGCCAAGTAAACCCTTTGCTCCCCAAGTTGCTGTTGGTTAGTGTTTTGCCATAGCAACACTGAAACTAAACTAGAACAGTCCCTACTAAGTGAGTGAACTTGGGTGTGTTAGTTGACCTCCCCCCTGCATCTTGGTTGTCACGTAAGATGGGCAGCCTGCTCTCTATGCATCTGGTGAATATGAAGAGGCGTTAATGTTAAATGAAGGGGAGAGCACAGAGGAGCAGAACTGAGCACCAAATATGTGTCTACCAACATGGCCATGAACATGGTGTCATTGTTGTTGATAACTATTGCTTGCTGGGTGTCGAAACAGATGTGACAAAGAGGAATAAATTCCCAACGGGCCTTTCAGCCTCTTTACCACCTAGCTCTTTATCAGATGCTTGAGTGGAACAGGCGTCTTTGGGTTGGAAGTATTGTTTAGCTACAGAATCTCTCAGCTCCTTTCCTGTTTCATTCCTCAAGGGTGTCTAGGCTAAGGCATGTTCTTTTTGCAACAGACATGGCAGATTGTTGTGTTTCATGCTAAGACGATGTAAGAAAAATAATTGGTGGGGCTGAGAACGTAGATGAATTGGTAACATGCTCACTATGCAAGCATGAAGATCTGAGTTTGATCCCCAGAACGCATGTCAAAAAGACAGCTAGATGCGGTCTTACATGCTTAGAATCCCAGTGCTGGGGAGGTAGAGACAGGCAGATTCCCAGATATAACTGGACACCCAGCCTCGCCTACTGGGTGATATTCAGGCCAGTGAGGGGCCCTGTCTCAAATAACAAGGTGCTCCGTTCCTGAGGAACTAACACCCAGATTGTCTTCTACCCTCTGCATGCACACACATACATATGCACATGTACCTGCATACAGAGAGAGAGAGAAAGAGAGAGAGAGAGACAGAGAGAGAGACAGAGACAGAGAGACAGAGAGAGAGAGACTATGATTTACCCATAGGTTCATAGCTTTGCTGTTTGGGCTTTACTACTAAACATGATTTTTAAGAAACATGTTTTATCATAGAATAACTAAAGGTCTGACAGCACCGGGCTGCTGAACGTCACCTGACATGAGGAACTTTCCAGATAGACATTCGGGATGGGTGACCTGTATTTTTCTTCACAAGATTCACGTCGTATGCATCAAAAAAAAAAAACAGATGGTTGAAAAACAGTGTGTCAAATTATCAGCAGAGGTTATTCTGGGTGATTGGATTAAGGCAATGTTTGCTTTCTTTGACTTCCTTTTATCTCCATTTTTCTTCTTTTAAAAAAGAAGCTGTGTTCTTTTAATTTTATAAGAAATGATGTCACAGTTTTTAGAAACGCTGCATCTAGAAATAAACTGTGAACAATGCCTTGAGGTCAGCAAACTTGGTTTCCGAAAGGCAGAGTCTACAACACATGCATATTACAAAGGAGATGATGTTTTTTTCTTATGTAAGGTTCACATCAGAGCTTTTCTGAAATAAATAGCAGGACTTTTTAGTGCATGTAAGTTATGATTCAATTTACATTTCTCTCCTTCATGAGTTACTGCATGGTGTGAAATACAGCCCACACGTGTTACAAAGATATTAACATAATAATAAGTGCCAGTCTTTACTATGGAACATTACTGGAGGACAGGCAAGATTCCAGCTGCTGTACCACACTGGAAATCCTCCTGGCCAGATGCTAACAGACAGCATGGGGACCAGGCACGGGAGTCACTGGCATCCTGAGGCTACACAGATCCATTGAGGGTGGTCTGGTGTAGAGTCACATTGGCCTCGTTAAATCAAGGCAGGATTGTCCATGCAGACACCACAAAGCAAACGTGTCATCGGTGAGCTCTTGGCCAGTTGTGAACACACCTCTGTAGGGTGGGGTGTGATGGGAGACCAGAAGGAATACCCTTATTCCTCAGGCTGGAGAAAGGTTGGAGAGGGATTTGAAGTTATTTTTGTCTGCTTTGGTCTCTTCCCTTCCTCTTCCCTTCCTTTGTGAAAAACAAACCAGAGATACATTCCAAATCTGCACTTTAATTAAAAATAAAATCTATTCTTATTTAAGTAGGATTTTTTTTCTTGTGCTGGGGATCCAACCTGTTGCCTTTAGCATGCTGGGGACCTGTTCTACTACTGCGTAAACTCCCAGCCCTCCTCCTAGGCCCCTGAAAAATCCTATTGTTCTATTTGCCCTCTCTGATATAAATGATGGCTATTCTTCTTCTTGGGATACTAAGAGGAAAAAGAACATTTTGATTCTATTGTATATGAAGCATGTATAAGCCTCCCCCTTTAATGTAAGGATTGAGTAAATTCTAGAATTTGCCTCTAATGCTTATGTAGAGACTTGTCCTGTGAGAGGCCACTATTTCAATTATCCGAGCTTTATGAGCACTTTCTATGGGCCAGATGGGCAGGGTTTTATAGAACGCCAGTGCCTAAAGCTTTGTCAACTGGGTTCCACACCATTAAATTCAGAAACATAAGAGACGGGGTGAGAAATGAGAAGGCTCGAAGGACATGGCCATTTCATTGTGGTAAATCTGACTGTGAGACAGGAAAGCTGAGAATATCCTCTTGTAACTGACTGGGACTTGTGTGTGAAATATTCGCTCTGTTAGTAGTCATCCTCATTACCAGCATCACCATCATCGTCACCATCATCACCATCAGCATCATCACCACCATCACCATCATCATCACCACCAACTTCACCATTACCATCACCACTACCACCACCACCACCACCATCATCGTCATCATTATCATCACCACCATCACCACCACCACCATCATCACCATTACCATCACCACCACCACCATCATCGTCATCATCATCACCACCATCACCACCACCACCATCATCACCATCACCACCACCACCACCATCATCGTCATCATCATCACCACCATCACCACCACCACCATCACCACCACCACCACCATCATCATCATCATCATCACTACCATCACTATCATCATCATCATAACCACCACCATCATCACCACCATCACCACCACCACCATCATCACCATTACCATCATCACCACCATCACTATCACATCATCACTACCATCACTATCATCATCATCATCATAACCACCACCATCATCACCACCACCAGCATCTCTCATCATCTAATCACTGCAGTGTTTCTCAAGAAAGCAGTGAGCATGGTGCAGGTAAAGTTGTCAGACTTGAGCATATATTAAAATCACTAGAGAGAGTCATGAAATGCAGGTTATCGGCCCTTTGCCCAAGGGTTTCAGAGCACATGGTACAGGTGGGATAGGAGGATCTGTGTTTTCAGTCAGACATCCTAGCTGATTCCGATGCTGGGACAGCGAGCCTGGCATCTAGTCAGATCATCTCTGCCCCTTCCCATTTCCTCTTGGGAATCTATGTAGTGTCCGTTGGTCCATATCCGTAAAAGGGGCTCATAAACCTGCTCTTTGCTCACAGGGTCACGGTGAGGACTGAACGGGCAAGCAATGCTGAGGAGATGGCTTCGTGGGTAAAGTGCTTGCTGTGTAAGCCTGAGGGCGTGAGTTCAAATCCCGGAACCCACATCAAAGTCAGATGTGGTAGTGGGCGTCTGTCATGCTATGGAGAGGTGAGAGTGGACACAAATATCCGGAAGCTTCCAGGCCAGCTAGCCAGGCATACGTGGTGCTGCAGAACAAGGAGACCCTGGTTCAAAGAAAGTGGAAGTTTAGGACTGACGTGGCTGTCCTCTGACCTCTGTAGGTGCGCCGTGGCCAGGACACACCCACACTCATTCAAACAGGTACACATGTACACACACACACACACACACAAAGACAGATGAATGAGGAGAGAGAGAGAGAGAGAGAGAGAGAGAGAGAGAGACTGTATGCCGGAATGGGGCAGGCTCTTATGTTGACTGTGCGTCCCTAGGCAGTGGCAGAGATGCATGTCCCCATGTCCCCGTGTCGATCACCATGATCATCCCCACATCCCCAGTCTGCACGCCGGGCCTGAAATAGCAGTGGAGTTTAAGGAATACAGCATTGTGTCTCAGAGTTCTCCTGCTGGAAGATTCTGTGGGTCAGAATCCTGTCTCTAAATTGCTGTGTCATCCTCAGCAAATTATTGAACTTGGGCAACCTCCATCTCCTGGCTAACTGAATGAACTTTGTTTTCCATCATCCCCACATCCCCAGTCTGCACGCCGGGCCTGAAATAGCAGTGGAGTTTAAGGAATACAGCATTGTGTCTCAGAGTTCTCCTGCTGGAAGATTCTGTGGGTCAGAATCCTGTCTCTAAATTGCTGTGTCATCCTCAGCAAATTATTGAACTTGGGCAACCTCCATCTCCTGGCTAACTGAATGAACTTTGTTTTCCTACCTCCTTCAAAGGGTTTGGAGTGAAATCAGTAAAGGAGCATA
>NW_008344211.1:3126800-3144067 GCF_000622305.1 Nannospalax galili | reverse complement strand
GAAAAGAAGTGCTCTTCACCCTCAGTCTCTCCTCTTTCTAACAGGATGCAGATTTGTTGCAGTAGCTGACAAACTTGTAAAGCAGAGGCCACTTTTCAGAGGCCAGACTCCCTGGGGAAGGAAATCTGTGGGTATAAGATGGGTTCGGCAGGTGGCAGAGGCCTGCTGTGTGAGAGGGAGGCTCTTGGTGTGGGGGTGTTAGTAGGGAGCTTGGATTTCAGTTCTTCCCACTGGGAGAGTTGACAGGTGACAAGAGGCTCCTTCTTTGTCTAAAGTTGCAGAGGATTCGGGATATTTAGTTAATAGCCAGGACAACTTAGGGCCTATGATTTTTCAAACCCTTGGGGACAGGGACAGGGAAAGAGGAGGGAAGTTTAAGAAGTCAGGGCGAGTATGTCTCCACGGCTCTACCTCCTGTAAGTGTTTGACTTCCTAAAGTTAACGCTAATAGAACACTTGTTCAGAAATGTCATTGCTGAAGCAAACGTGTTAAAAATTTAAATTTAAACTCTGCCCCAGTTCATCTGTTACACAACAGACCAGAGGCAGCACGACTTCAAAGGATCTCCAGGCTTTCTGTTTTGGTTTTTTTTCTCCGAATTAGGTTATTTAGTTTTTCTCCAATATTTCAGCTTTGCCCCAAATTTTCCTCTAGTTTTTAACTTCCAAGGTGAAGGCAAAGATGTGCAAAAAGATAAAAATTCCCTCAGGTCTCTGTTTCCCAACCAGCTCTGGTTTTAGTCTAAAGCTCTCTCTTTGGTGGAGGAAATCCTATGTGCATGTCTCAGCCTCCCAACTCCTCACTCCTCCACAGTTTTCTGGGTGCCATTCAGGAGGCAGCCTGGGGTCTTCACTGGCCTGGACTTTTTCCTCTGAGTCTCTGCAGTACAGGAGAAGCAGGTTTTGATTGGCGCTTGCTTGACCTGTTGCTAAATCACTTGCAAGAGAGGGTTATAGAAGGCCGTGCTCTTCTGACCACTATTTTTGCTTTGCATTTTAATTTTAATACAAAACATACTTTGGAGACTGGTCACCAAAGCAACAGGTTATAGAAAATCTCACTGTTCCTGGGAAAAGCAGACGCGGCACAGAACCACGGTTTTGTGTTTCTCCTGTTTGTGACACTCATCCTCCAGTTTTCTACTTCACCTTCCTGTCCCCTGCCCTCCCTTCCTCCTCTCCTTCCTCCTTCCCTCTCCTTCTCTCCCTCCCTTCCTCCCCTCTCTCTCCCTCCCTTCCTCCCTCCTTCCTTCCTTCTCTCCCTCTCTCCCTCCCTCTCAGATAAAAGTGTCACCTCAGCCTTGGCGCTTGAGTGTCAAAGGGCCTTTAATGGTTGTGCACTAAAATAGCATCACCTGTCTCATTCCCACATGGGAACTTTTATTTCTTCAGAATACAGAAGAAATCAGTAGTCTTGTCACTTGTACCCCATATTTTAATATCTTCTCTTGCCAGTAGCTGTAATTTAGGGATATCTTTGAGATGTACATTCAGGTGGGGATGTATGTGTGGGTGGTGGTGAGGAGGCTCAGCAGGTAAATGTGCTGCCACCAAGCCCAACAGCCTGAGTTCAGTGTCCAGGACCCACAGTGTGGAAGGAGGGAATCAGTTTCCCTCCCTTCCTTCCTCCTTCCTTCTCTCTCTCTCCCTCCCTCCCTCCTTCCTTCCTTCCTTCCCTCTCCCCCCTCCCTCCCTCTCTCCCTCCCTCCCTTCCTCCCTTCCTTCTTCCCTTTTACTTACCCAGCTACTCATCCCAGGAAAAAATAATAGTACCATAGGATTATAGTGGTTAAAAACTCAGGGTCATCATTGAACTGCTGCTGTACATTCTCATCCCTGTACCATGCTTTCTTTTTAACCCTGGACACACTTTCATGGCTTCTCTTTTTGCATTTATAAAATGGAGCTCAGTTAACAATCATGCCTACCGCATATGGTTCTGTCAAGATTTAATGATCCAATCCATATAAGACGTCTGGCAAAATGCCTGGCACAGAGGAGTTGTCAGCAAGCACTGGCTATCCTGATCATTACTATGTTCTTGCTTACTTAATAGAGTTGTCAAAATCTGAGAAGAAAGCATGTAAAAACGCCGGATACGGCATATAGATATTATAATTAGAAATGCAGTCATAATGTATGCACGGAGTTCCCTGTTTCTGTCCCTTAAACTCATTTGTAAATGGTATTTTAATGACTGAAAAATATTCTATTCCTCAAAGAGACATAACCAAACTATCACAACAATTCATTTAGACTATGTCAAATTTCCAGTGCTCTTAAGAACTGGGATGGGAATTTCAGCTCCTAGTTCTCTGTCCTTAGACTAAGTTTCTAGAAGTGGAACAGCTGGTTAAAAGCTGGTTAAAACAGCTGGTTTGCACATTTTAAAGCTTAATAACATTGCCATGGTGCCCAGCAAAGCCTGTTTGATTCTGCATTCCCAAATGGACTCAGCTGTCCGATTTCCCGTACCCTTGCCAGCTTTGTGGACTATCCCTGCAAACGTTTGCCATGCTAGCAGACAAGCAGAATTCCCCTGTGAGTGTATTAACTTGTTTTTATTTAATTACCAGCAATGTTGAACTCAGCCATATGTTTTTTTGGCAATATTTGTTCTCATTTCTTAAGACTGTCGAGTTATAATAAATATTTGTGCACCCCCTCCCCCCACTGGGACACTTGTTCTTTTCTTAATGATTCTGCCAGGACTCAAACATTTGACTTTCTAATAAGGCAGTTTTGGAATTTTCTCCTTTTCTAATTTTGAAACTCAGGCACGGGCTGTAGGCAACGTTGAGAACCTCCGTCTCTGTTCGCTCTGATTGCTTGAAGTTCACTGACTCCATCAGCCAGCCCTACAGCTGGCCAGCACCGTGGCCTCCCGCCCATCCCTAAGTGCCTCTGGCCATTCTTAACTCCCATCTCATAGACAATCTCATTGTGTCACTGTGATATTTCCCACCTCCTAAATTCCAAGTTCATTCTCCTCATTGAAGAAGAAGGGTATAATAGCAGGTATATAGTAGGGTATAATAGCAAGTAAGAGCTCCTTTATGATGTCTTTTAAGTTCCTCTTTCTGGTGTGCACCTTTCAGGCTATCTTTGTATTCTTCTCAAACCTGTGCTTGGTAGATAGGATTCTATATAAAACACCTCTGTGCAGCTCTAACCCCAGAAGTCGCCCTTTAAAATATGGTGGAAAGGTTGCTGAAAGAATTCCTTTAAAATCAAAGCAAAAGCTGTGCTAGATTTGTGCCTGAAGATTCGTCTCCACTAATGGTCGAGTGCGGTGGTTGGAAGTCTCTGTAAAGGGGGCATACGGCACACACAGTCTGGGCTGTCATGACTCCACAAAGACAGGCAGTCATCCAGAAGGCTCGTGGACTAGTGCACAGACTCCTAGGGTAAAGAAGAATGGGAAGGGATTTGTGATAGGGACGGAGTATGTGTGTTTAACTCATTGATGTCAGCAGATGAGCCTTGTGGGGTTTTGTCGTAGCTTGGACTTTTAGTGAGGCAGGGTCTCATGCAGCTGGTGCTGTCCTTGAGCTCACTGTGTAGCAGTGGCTAAATTTGAATTCTTTAAAAACATTTTTTTGGAGTTCTTGTGTATTTCATTCAGAACACCTCAATCTTAATCATCTTTATACCCCCTTCCCCACTGGCGCCCTCCCATAGCCCCCCACTGGAATTCATACACTCTGTCATTTGTGTTAAGGCCTGTGTGTCAAGTTAGGGTCCTTAGATGTTCCTCAGTGAAAGTTCATCTACTAAGCTCTAGTCAGCCTATCTAGAGTCTCTCGCTTTAGGAAGATCAGCTCTTCCTCACCCAGCAGTATTTCTTCAGCTGAGATTGGGACCTGCTGTCCATTTCCCCAGTTTTGTGCTGGGTTTTTGTCTGCTTGAGTTTGCACAGGCCTTGTACATGTTGACACCATTGCTGTAGGCTCATATGAGCAGGGTCCCAGGAGCTTGTAGGACTCCATTTCCATATGATCATGCGCCTCCTCCCTGGCTCTTACAATCTTTCCACCCCATCTTCCACAAAGGTCCCTAAACCTTGGTGGGGATGAAGTTTAATAAAACCAAGACTGTCATATCCTTAGACTACTGTAATTTCTTACTTTGTGAAGAATATGTATCGTTTTATTTACAGACAAATATCCCAGTCGCCACTCATCAAAGAAGTTTCTTTTGCAGCACAGCAACAGAATACAACTGAATTTGAATTCTTAATCCTCTTGCTTCAATCTCCAAAGTGCTGAGATGACAGTCTCATGTCACCATGCCTGGCTAGATAGAAGCCTTGGACGACCCATGTGTTCTGAGTTTATTATGGCTCCCTGCAAGATGGCCTGGCCTTCCTCTCATCTTAGAATTGAGAATGAGAACGCAGCTTGACCAAGAGCGTTTAAGCATAAGGCCTCTGGGGAGATGATAAGAAGAAGGAAGAGAACACAGGGACTCTAGCTGGCAGACCTAGCCACCCAGAGCATCCTGAACTTAGGCAAGTTAACAAAGAACGTGGAGCCCCACTGCAGGCTCACTTGGGGTGCTGGTTAGTTTTTGTCGACTTGACAGAAACTAGAGTCACCTTGGAAGAAGGAGCCTCAACTGAGGAATTTCCTCCTTCAGACTTGGCCTGTGACCGAGTCTAGGAGGCATTTTCTTAAATACTGATTGATGTCGAAGGGCCCCGCCCACAGTGGGCATTGCAGCCCTAGGTCCTGGGCTGTATAACTGAGCAAGTCAGTAAGCAGTGTTTCTCCATGGTCTCTGCTTCAGCTCCTGCCTCGAGGCTCCTGATTGAATACCTTCCCTGACTTTTTTCAGTAGTGGACCTTCACTTTGAAGCATAATAAGGTGCAGTATACCAAACCCGTCCATTCTCAATTTGGTTTTGGTCAGAGTTTTATCTTAGCAACAGACAGCACACCAGGACGCTTGGTCCTGGTCTCTGAATCGTGATTCTGGAATTACATTTAGCTTTTAACAAGTTATCTTTTTAGAAGAGTGTGGTTTGGCATACAGAGCTGTATGTTGGGTATTTTCCTTGCTAATCTGGCTGGGATGTATATGATTTTCTGTCTTTTTGGTTAGACTCAAAGTATTATTTTTCTGAGATCCATGTTCCAAACAACCTTTTGGAAACAGTATATATGTTATGTGAGTCCTGCATGTCTGCGTCCTTCATGACCTTGTCACAGAATGTTAGTCCAGTTGGTGTTAGTCCAGTTCCATACCTCATTAAGGACTGTGGTGACTCACAGTAAGCTTCAGGAAATCTGGACGAGTAAAGATAACACAACTTGGTTTGCCTGTGGCAGGAACATCATAAAGTTGGGGAAAACATCATGTGCCTTGAATCAAATCCCTTCTCTGAATGATTCAGTTTCTTCTCTATCAGATGTGGGGACTGGACTAAAAACTGAATAGCAGATACCTGGAGTGTAGCCCGTGGACCCTCTGTTGCCCCCGACAACCATGGCCCTTCCTTCTACTATCCCAGATAGGGCTACTGGGTCCAGGAAAGCCTGAGGGTACCTAGTTTAGCAGAACTCTCCAGAGCCAGGAAGCTGGAACTTCTAGCATGCATGGAATTGGAACATATCCCATTCCAGAATAGAGACCCTTCATTCTCTTGGACAACATCTCTGAAACATTGTCTTAATAGCCATCCTTAAGAGAAGTTAGGTCCCTTGAAATATAAATTTTATGAAGTGTCTTGGTTATTTTTCCCACTGTTGGAACAAACATACCCAGTGAAAGCATCTTAAGGAGAGTGTCCTGGATAGCTTTAGTGTCAACGTGACACACCTGGGTTGAGGGCGCCTCAAATGGTGAATAGCCTCCACTGGACTGGCCTGTGATCATGTCTGAGGGGCATCTTCTTGATTGTGGAGTGATGTGGGAGGGCCCAGCCCACTGTGGGTGGTGCCACCCCTGGGCAGGTGGGCCTGTGTTGCATAAGAAAGCAGGCTGAGCAGGGTCCAGGGGAGCAAGCCAGTAAGCAGTGTTCCTCCATGGCCTGTGCTCCAGCTCCTGCCTCCAGGTTCCTATCCTGAGTTCCTCCTACCTTGGGCTCCCGGATGAACTGTGACCCAGATGTAAGCCAAATAAACCCTTTTCCTGCCCAAGTTGATATTGGTCAGAGTGTTTTGTCACAGCAATTGAAAGCAAACTAGAACATAGGATTTATTTAAGCTTCTAATGTGTGGGTACAGTTCATTGTGGTGGGGATTCTTGGTAACAGAGGGTGAAGCAGCTGATTACGTTGCATCCATAGCTAGGAAGCAGAGAGAGATAAGTGACGGTGCTCAGTGGCTGTCTCTTTCTTGTTCAGTTCCGTGTCCCAGACCATGGGATAGTGCAGCCCACGTTTAGGCTTCCCTCCTCAGTTAACCCTTTCTGGAAACACTCTCATAGACACCCCCAGAGGTATGTTTCCATGGCAATTACAAAGTAGACTGTCAAGATTCACCATCACGTCAGGGAATAGACCAATAGACCATCATTTGTGTTCTATGTATAGCGGTTTCGTGTAGTCTGTCTTGTGACCTGTTATAAAACGTCCATCTTGAGCAAGGTGTGGAGGCGGCCGACGGCTCTCCATTTACTCCAGTCTCTGAGCTTCATTGCCTGGGTGTTTGAAGCTTCTGTGTCTTACATGGATCTCCTGAGATAATCGTTTTCCTTATTTATGTTCCCTGGCTATGACATTACCTCGACTGGTCCTGTTGATAAGCTGCTCTTTGAAAATTTCTCCTGGTCCTGTTGATAAGCTGCTCTTTGAAAATTTCTCCTCAAAATGAGAGTCCTTCTCTAGGCACACATTCTGTTTAACCTAATTTTCAGTCATCATCTTTGCATTCTTGAATTATTTTGAATTGATTTATTTCTGAAGTTAACCATAATACTCTTGATGAAGGAAATAACTCTCTGTCACCTATTACCTAGTTATGTGTTATCTATCCCTGTATCTATCATCTACTAGTCATCTGTCTATATATTATCTATTTTAGAATCTCCCTCATCACCTGATTTCTCTGTGTCATCCATCTCAATATTATTATCTGCTTCAGTTCTATCACTCTACGATCCATCATCTATCATCTATCTCAGTATATATCATATCTATCTATTATCTATCATCGATTTATCTATCATCTACATATCTAGCTATCATCTATGTATCTATCATATATCTATCATCTATCATCATCTATCATACATCCATCTATCAATCATCTATTTATCTATCATCTATCTATCTATCTATCATCTATCCATCCATCCTCTGTCATCATCTATCATCTATCATCTATCCATCCATCCTCTGTCATCATCTATCATCTATCATCTATCCATCCTTCCTCTGTCATCATCTATCATCTATCTATCTATCTATCTATCATCTATCTATCTATCATCTATCTATCTATCTATCTATCATCTATCTATCATCTCTCTACCACCATCATCATCGTCATCTATCTACCATCTACCTATTTCTCTATCTCCCTAGCTAACATCCATCGATCATTCTGACATCTTCCTCCTAGTTGTGGTTTGAATGAAACAATGTTCCTGCTAGGTTCACGCATTTTAACACTTGGTCCCCAGTTGGCGGTACTGGTTGGGAATGTTACGGAAACTTTAGGAGGTGGAGCCTTGCTGAAGGAAGCATGTCATTGGGTGGACTTTGAGAGTTTATAGCCTGGACCCTCTCTACTCTCTTGCACTCTCCGCTCCCTGCCTGTGGTGGAAGACCTGAGCTCTCAGCTTCCTGATCCGTCCACCATGCTGTACTCCAGGCCTCCCTGCCATGATGGACTCTTATCCCTCTGGAACAGTAAATCAAAATAAACTCTTCTTTTGTAAGTCGCCTTTGGTCATGGCATTTTATTGTAATAATAGAGCAGTAACTCATACATTATCTATTATCTATGTATCTAGCACTCCATCATCTATCTATCTCCTACCATTCTAACTACTATCATCTCAATGTATATATTCAATCACTCAATGACTCAATGAATCAATGACTCAATCGATCTGTCATCTATCATCAACTTTGCTTGCTTCACTGTGAATCAATGCTAATGAAGTGATGGCAGGAGTTAAAATACAGAGAGAAGACTAGGATGATGCTGGTGGAGGTGGGCTCTTGGGGGCTAGCCGTGGAGCGTCCTTTGTACAGACACTTGTGGTGTTCTGCGATTGTGAGATTACGTTAGTGAAGTAGAAAGGACAGATTTCCAGATCTTTGGTGTATAGTCTGCACAGGATGAAAATGCTCTTACTGTTCAAATGATGAAATGATGCCTCTCTGATGATATATTTGAGGTAAAGATCTTAAAGGCATTTCTGCCCTAGGTTCTAAAATAGGAGGAAGACATGCTAGAACTGGTATCGTCTGGATTAGAGTTAAATATCGCTTTAGAAAATACTCAATTTGTCCTTTTCTTTAAAAAAATAATTCAGCCTATAATCCAATTTCTTTCAAATCTTAAGAGCGCAGCTAAAATGTCAACAGATTGTGATGGTTAACCTTGATTGTCAATTTGACAAGATTTAGAATCACCATGGAAACAGATCTCTGGGCATGTTTGTGAGGTGTTTTTTACATTAGGTTAATTGAGGCTAGGAGACCCACTCTGAAGGTAGGCAGCACTGTTTTATAGTCTGGGGTCCTGGACAGAATTAAAAGGAGAGAGCAAACTGAGTACCAGCCTTCATCCCTCTGCTCCCTGACTGTGGATGCAGTGTGACCTCATACTCCCGAAGCCAGGACTCCCTCCCACGATGAATGCATCCCTCAACCCCAAACTTCTTTCCTTCAGTTCCTTTTGGCTTGTATTTTGTCCCAGAAACAAGAAAACTAACTTATACACTGGTGTAGGATTTTCTAATTGGAAAGCTGTTTAAGTGTTGCTCATTCAAGAGATGATTCCTCTTTGGGAAGTGACATGGGCCTCAGAACTCCATGGAGGAAATAGATTTAAGATGCAAATGCAGACTGGGATCTGTTCACCCATTGGGGCCCCTGCTTCAGTGCTCTGTCCATGAAGCTCCCTCCACAACACGCAGCACTAGCATCCCCATGTGCTTCCACTGAGGTGCCCAGACTTCATGGATCTGGAGACTCAGGTCACTGGATGTTAGTTTCAAGCACCAACAGGTGATCGTTTTCTGGAATCTCCTTGTACACCAACTAGCAGTGACCAGAGCGTAGGTAATAAGTGACTTGAGAGCTGACCCCAAGCAGGTGCTGAGAGCAGGAGGCCTCACCCAGGGCCATCCAGAGGTTGGACTCTCTGAGATGAGGCTGTGCTACATACAGCTGGGAAAGCTTAGCTCCTTTAGGAGAAGGATGTGTTTGGTCACTTCCCACCATCTGTTACCCCAGCCTCCAGAGGAGTTCTCTCTGACCTTGGGGAAGCTGTTGGTCAAGCATCCTTCTGTCTGTGTGGAGAGTAAGTGCTTTGAAGCCCAGAAGGGTCAAGCACTATGGTGTGGAGCTGTAAGGGGGTGGCTTTTGCAGCGTGTTTCTTGCTGTTGTTGTTTAACTGCTCTAATGTCTGAGCACTTACTCTGCACAGCTTCCGCCCATGCAGCAGCATTATCTAGCTTGGCTTCAGTGAGCTTCACCCCTGCTGGAGGCTCTGGATGAAATGAATTCCAAGCAGAAACCTATTTGGAAAACCCATGCTCTTCACCCCGCCCTCTTGAATATATCTTGAAATATTAAAGACTTTCTTCCAAGAAAGCAGCCGTTTTTATGGCCACCAGCATTTCTCAAACCAAATTTATCTTTGGGTGCATTTCAGAAACTTTCAGAATCTCGTTGTAGAGCCTCGGGCCTCTCTGCACTGAGGACTTGAAGACTAACCCTTTGTCTCTGATTCTCTGCATTGTGCACCATAGGTAATCTCACGTCATTGGAGATATTCTGACCCATTGTTCAGTGCCTCGGGTCGTCCAGGAGGTCTCATCAGGGACATTGTGCTGTTGGCATTATAGCTGCTCATGCAAAATCAGACATGCATTGCCATTTTTGGATCCCTGCCAGCCCAATGGCACATACTTGAAAACCCAGCACATAGGAGACAGAGGCTAAAGAGCCACAAGTTGAAGGCCAGCATGAGCTGCTTAGCTAGAGACAAAAAGGGGAGGGAGGGGGAGAGCAAGGGAGGGAGGGAGAGAGGAGGGAGGGAGGGAGAGAGGAGGGAGGGAGGGAGAGAAGAGGGAGAGAGGGAGGAGGAAGGGAGGGAGAGAAGGAGGGAAGAAGAGAGAGGAGGGAGGGAGGGAGAAGGAGGGAGAGAGGGAGGAGGGAGGGAGAGAGGAGGAAGGGAGGGAGAGAAGGAGGGAGGAAGAGAGAGGAGGGAGGGAGAGAGGGAGAGAGGGAGGGAGGAAGACAGAAAGAGGAAGGAGGGAGAGAGGGAATATTTGCTGTGTTACAAAAACCACATGAATGCATATGTGTTGGCATCAGCAGTTTTGAAGGAGGGAGGAGGGAGAGAGGGAGGAGGGAGGGAGAAAGACAAGAAGGGAGGATTAGAATCCCCTTTCTGAAGAACCAGAGAGTATTCATACTATAGAAATTTGCCTGTGCTATGTTTGTGAATGCCTGTGACCATGGCATCTGGCAGATCGTGGGTCACACATGTTCTCATGATTCTGACCTAAAGAACAGGGCGTACTTTGAGTTCACATGTGACTAAACAGCATAGTGATCTGCTTGAGAATAGGTGCTTGGAAACACCAGGCCCATCATAGCCAGTGAGAGTGTGTGCACTTGTAAGCAAGTTATTTAACCTCTCTGAGTTCTAGACTCTTCCTCTGAGAATCGGAGATGATAAGCCCTTTTTCTGATAAAGCTGTCCTTGAGGAAATAGTCAGCACACATGATGTCTAGAACGGGGGCAGACAGAGAACACTGAATAAGAATGCGTTCTCCGTACTGTTAGCATTTGCTCACATACACATAGCATGCATGCCTGCACACCCACACACCCTCATCTTGCGCAGATTATTCACAGAGATTAGTTCTGCCTGACATTTGGCTCTTTCCAGAACCCAATCCACATTTCCTGATTAAAGACGTCCCTTCATAAAGATTTTTTTCCGAGGGACACATTTTCTAGCCCCAGCACAGCTCTGACTGGGGACAACAAAAGTATTTTTGGTAAATGGCGTTCTCGTTAGAATAAGTGAGTCATTTGACTAGATGGTCTACTTCTGATGGGTGAAATAGTCATTTTGGTATACAAACTCTTGCTTCACTATTTTATTATTTACCAGAAAGGAGTTTAGGGTCATACATCTAAAACGTATTGTAAAAATCTTTGCAAGTTGTTCTGTCATTGAGCATTGAATTAAAAATAGCTAGGAAAGAAAAACCTAATTGAAACACTCAGTACATATTTTTTTTAATTCCTCTGCAACAATGTGTTGACTGAATTTTCCAAATTACCGAAAGCACTCAGGCAGTTCTGGGAATCTGGATCTGGTAACCCTTCAGCTCTTTCTATTTAGAATGTTGGCATTTTATACTAGTGTCAAATATGATAATTATTTTTCACAGATACTGAACTTAATAGAGTAATTGCTAAACACGGTTCCACGTTTGGCTCCCTCAGACAAAGTTTGTGAAATTTGCAAGCTGTGAACAAGTGATTTCTCTGAATGCTTTGCCTGACAATTGTCTAAGAAATTTGTCCTTGATGAGTGAGAGGGGGAACGGGTTGAACCCAGACATCAAAGTCAGTGTGGTTCTAAATGTGGCCAGCCCAGATGCCCGAGGTCCATATAAACCAATCATCAGAATGGAAACAAACAAGCAAACCAATGCAAGAGGCCTCATGATCTCCAGAGCAAACAGAAGATCTGATGTTAAATGTGTAGCCAAACCTACACGAATACATATGTGTTGGCATCAGCAGGTTTGACAGACATGGCTTAAAATAGGCAAATGCAGACATGGTTACCGGCAATTTGAATATGGCCTCAGCTGTGGTGGCCAGCCCAGATGCCCAAGGTCCATCTAAACCAATCATCAGAATGGAAACAAAGAAGCAAACCAATGCAAGAGGCCTCATGATCTCCAGAGCAAACAGAAGATCTGATGTTAAATGTGTACCCAAACCTACATGAATACATATGTGTTGGCATCAGCAGGTTTGATAGACATGGCTTAAAATAGGCAAATGCAGACATGGTTACCGGCAGTTTGAATATGGCCTCAGCTGTGGAAGTAAGTATGAATTGTGTGCTTCTTGGTTCCAAAACAAAATGATTTTGCAGCGTAACCAAAGTGGGGAGTGTGGCTGGGGCTGAGCCGTGGGCTTCCATCATCCATTGTATGTAAATGTGATCTGTGTATTACAATGCCCAGTTTCTCCTGTGGAGTATCACCCCAGACCACATGTTCTGAAGTGATTCAATGGCTTTCTGTTTGGCACACAACAAGACCAGCCACTTTATTCTAGCATGGGGTTGGACCAGGTGTTGCTCCTGCTGGGCAAGGGCATACTATGGAGCCAGGATAGGCATCTCCCAGGCTCTGCAGCTAGCCTGTAAGGGTTGACCTGTGACACATATGCTTGGACCACTACAGCTCTTTGTGGACCTCAGCCTTGCTGCATCTAATCAGTCCTGAAAACAAAACCTTCCTTCCACAAGGTCCTGACTCCAGGGTCACCTTCCTGTCTTCCACCTCTCCACGTGCTCCAAGTCACATCAACAGACTGCCCTCCCTGTCCCCAGTGAGTCCCCAACTCATCTTCCTGCTCTATCAAACTTCCAATTCCAGAGCAGCCAGCTGCCTTCCCACCCTCCAAGCCTTAGCGGACTTTTATTGAATATTCCCCATATCCCAGGCACTGTGAATTAGCAAGGTCCTTGGACTAGAAGCTCCATCCATCCATCCGTTCTTTCAAGGATGAACACACAAGCCAGGGAACCTTGTTCTACACACTGAGTGTGTAGTTGGGAACCAACTGAGCTCAGACTTCAAGGCAGCAGGTATCTTAGTGGGAGAGCTGTTCAGTCACAAAATCATACTACACCCCAAGAGACAACAGTGATGACTTGCACAAGGAAAACTCAAGAAGGAATGGACACGAGTGGAAAGCAGTGGCTAGGCTTTAGATGGGATGGCCACATCTGAAGGGCACTGGAACTAAACAAAGGACACATTATGTGCCTGCTGGAGGCATGCTCTGTGCAGAGAAGCTTAGCGGAGACCTATGGGAATGAGGAAAACCATGACAGCCTATGAGGCTAGGGGTGGTGACCAAGGGGCCCAGGAAAGGTGAGGTTCAATGTGCCGATCCTGTAGGGTGATTGTGTCAGCCCTGGTTGTCTCCATTTTTCTAACAAGATGAAATTTACGCAGCATAAAATTACTCATTTTCCGCATGGACAATTGGGTGACATTTATAATACTGTGTGATCACTCCCCGTCTCTTTCATCACCCCAAAAGGAAACCCATCTTCCTAGTTTGCTGATGTTTCCAGCCCTTTCTGTAGCAATGCCAACCATATTGTAGATTACACCATTCTGGATTCTTGTAAAAATAAAATAAAGTGTCGGAGAGATGACTCAGAGGCTAAGAGCACTGGCTGATCTTGCAGAGGACTCTGGTTCAGTTCCCAGCACCCACACTACAGCTAACAACCATCGGTAACTCCAGTTCCAGGGGATCTGATGCCCTCTTCTGGCCTCCGAGGACATTGCACACCATGGGTGCACTTACATACATCCAGGCAATACACTCATACGTATAAAACAAAAATAATCAAATATAAAAAAGAAATAAAATACATTTATGTCTTTTCTGTGTATGTGTATATGCACATGCATGAACTCATGCTATGACACACATCAGCAAACAATTTATGGGATTCAGCTCTCCCTTTGTACCATGTGGGTCCCAGACACCGGGTATCTTTACCCACTGAACGCTCGTGCTGGCCCATCTCGGTCCTTTTCAAAAGCAGAACCAATACAGAATTAAATACCATTTAATTTATTAGAAACTTATGAGGAACGAGTCTGTTACCATTAGAGGATCCTCCAGTCGGTGCCTTCTTCTTATGCTTGTTTGACATCTTGACCCATCCTCAAGTTTATACTAACAAGTGCTGAGCCATCTCTACAGCCTTTCCCCCTTTCAAGATATATTTATTTTTATTTTATGTGTATGAGTATTTGCTTCCGTGTATGTGTGTGTGTCTGTACGTGCAGCACAGGTGATTGACATCTGGCTCTTACGTAGGGTTTCCAAGTTCTCCTTCAGTGTTGAAGTTCCCTTTTCATCAGGCATCTGTACATGCAAAGTAATTTACCTGAAATGCCTTATTTGGTTCCCCAAAATGATGACCTTTAACCTGGAAGTGTAAGCCAAATATTAACCCATCCTCACCTCAGGGATGAGGAACACAGGGTTCCACAGAGACTGAGTATATCTGCTGAAGCTCAGCAGATACTTAGCTCATACCTCACACCTTCAGCTCCTAACCATCCATTAGCTGTAGACACAGAGATTCAGGGCCATGGAGATCAGGGTCCTCCAAAGGACCAAGGGGAATGGAGGTAGAAATGAATCCCAGGCTCAGGTAACCAAGATGAGAGTCGTGAATTTGTATGCTTCATCCTTTTCTTCCTTCATTCATCAATAGCCTCTCACCCCTTCAGCACACATTTATCAAACATGCCAGTACCCAGACTGATTCATCATCCTGTCCCTGAGCTACTGTTGTTGTGCTGGTTAGTTTTTAGTTGTCAACTTGATACAACCTGGGATCATGAGGGAAGAGGTTTTTTTATTGAGGAATTACTTAGATCAGGTTGTATGGCCTTACTATGTGATACCAAGTTATGGTGGTGCTTGAACAAAGACAACCCAACTCTTAACATTCATTTCAGACAAGCAGGGGCCCAAACTGTTCTGAGAACCTGTTCCTTCAGAATTTTCTTTGAACTGTACTCTGGGGCAAAGGCCTCCCTCTTTTATTGAAACAGTGTATCAGCATGAACTGGGGAAGGAAAAGCAGATCTTATCAGAGGACACTGTCCCTTCTGCTCTCCCTTCAGCTAGGACAGTACACACAAGCACAAACAGATATTATCGATTTAATCCCTGGTGTTTGCATCACAAATGGAATAATTCTCTCTTTGCTTCCAACAAGTATCTGAATAATTCTTTGTGCTGTTTGCAGTGCTTGATAGGCAACAACACACACACACACACACACACACACACACACACACACGCACACGCACATTTTCCTGGTCAAGGGCAAGAAAGGGTCATGATATTTAGATCATAAGAGCTCAAGGTTCAGTGAACTTGTCTATATTATAAATAAGTTAAGGTAAGATTAGCTTTTTTGGTTGCAAGGTTAAGTAAATGTCATCTGTCCAGAGCAAGCCTGTCTTGTAAACGTCAATCCCACAGGTTGGCTTGTGGGCATGTCTGTGGAGGATTTTCTTGATTGCTACATGAGGCATGAAGACCCACCCCGAATATTTGTGATACTGTATGATGGGTGGGACCTCAAACTATATGAACAGAGAAAACTGGCTGAGGGGAACTAGCCAACAAGCAAGGGTGTGTTTATTCTTTCTCTGCTCTCCATTGTGGTTTTAATGTGAATAGCTGCTTGAGTACCTGCCGTGACTTCCCGGGAATGAGGAACTTTAAGGTGGACGTGTAGGCCAACACAGTGGGGTACCTGTGGTTCTTTTCCCTTCGCGTATGGGTGGTCTACACTGAAATGTGCTACAAATATAAAACACATACCATCTTTCAAGGATGGAGGGTGGGAAAGAATACGATCTCATCAGTAGTCTCCATATCATATGATGAAATGGTGATTTTAGCTACACAAAGTTAAATAAAATATTATTAAAATGAATCCCATCCTTATAAAAATAGTTGATTTTACTTTTTAATGTGGCTCTTAGATAACTAAAACATGTGTATGGTAGGTATTATAGTTCTGGAGAGCTCTAGTTTGTTGAACAGAGGTAAGGGTCCTGTGGAAAGAGGGCTCTGAGGGAACAGAGCCAGGACCAAAGGGTTGTGGAGAAGGTCTTCAGTGACAGGACTTTGTCTGCAGATGTCTGGGAGCTGGATGGCAGTGCTGTGAGTGGCTGCAGGGTTGAAGTGAGGCCACATCCAGGTGTGGGGGGCTGGAGTGTGGAATGAGGTTCCAGGTTGGCCTCCCTGGAAAGCAAGCTCTGAGCTGGAGTTTTGCATCTCAGACTAGTGACACAATTACTGGTTGAAGGGGATCCTTGGTCTCATTCAGGACACAGCTGTTAATTGCTCTCTAAAGGTGGAAACTGGGTGAGGATGTGCGGTGTGTTGAGGATGCATGATGGGACCAATGGACAAAGGCTATATTAGTTGCTTTTTTGCCATGACAAAACACACAGAAAGGAAGGGTTTATTCCGGCTCACAGTCTGAGGGTGCAGTCCAACATGTACGAGAAGGCATCATGGTTGAAGTGTGGCTGGTGTCACCCTCATTTAGGGTGGGTCTTCCTGATTTAAGTAACTTAATCCAGAATTCCCTAACAGACAGGACCAGTTGTTTGTTTCCCTAGCAATTCTAAATCCCATCAAAAGTTGGAAATAAAAACACCACAAAACTGTCTTAGGAGATCCCCCTGGCAGCTGGGGTTGCAAAGTCCTCTGGGAAGGGAGGTCTGATTGGCCAGCCACATCCCCTCAGCTGTGCATAGACACAGAAGGCAGAGTGGACCTTTTCCTCCTCTGGACTCAGTCTACATGGATCACTTTAGCCTAGATGTGGAAGGAGGAGACGTCTGTGACGTCAGGTGTAAGCTGTTGCTTTTGTAAATTACAGCCATGGTAGCGGTGAATTTGTAGGCTTAATGCATTTTTCCCAAAACCCCTGGAGTACACTAGAAGACAATTTCTTGGTATTTAAAAGATTATCCTTTTAATAATTCATTGATCTTAACAACACAATATATCAGTGGTTTATACCAAAGCTGTTTTATCTGCAGTGCACCTTCTAAATTGAAAGGTCTCATAAAATGGCACTTAACTTTCGGAATCCTTCTGTTATCTAAGGCTCAGTTTCATATTTGTTGGATGATAATGAACATCCCGTCTACTTTATCATCCAGTATAATCTCTAATTTAGGAACTTGAGAATAAATGAGATAGCATTTGCTGGTGGGCTCTGTGTGTGTGTGTGTGTGTGTGTGTGTGTGTGTGTGACTG
>NW_008344211.1:3083829-3126628 GCF_000622305.1 Nannospalax galili | reverse complement strand
GTGTGTGTGTGTGCTTGTGACACGTGCGTTTTGGACTGCATTCAGGCTTGGCCTTCTCACTCAGTGACAGCATTATGCACCAGTAGTCACACAGTGGGGCGCATCTGTGTTCCTGTCTTACTGGCCCTTTGGAGGAGAGCATATTCCTTTGCCGACAAGGCAGTGGCCACACACCCCTTCTCCAGAGGGAACAGTGAGTTGCAGTGTTTTTCAGCACAGGTAGGACCTGGGAAATCTCCAGACATCTTTTTCCTCTTCTTTGATTGTGCAATCCCACAATTTCCTCATACACCTGTTCTGTATAGAGGCGATTACGAGGATGCGATGCTCTCTCAATAGCCTTGAATGGAGGTCCAATGAAGATAATGTGTAGACACTAGGTCCACCTGCCTCCCTCTCCTTCCCTGACTGGTCCAGCTGCCTCCCTCTCCTGCCCTGCCTGGTCCAGCTGCCTCCCTCTCCTGCCCTGCCTGGTCCAGCTGCCTCCCTCTCCTGCCCTGACTGGTCCAGCCGCCTCCCTCTCCTGCCCTGCCTTGTACTGCTTTCGTCTTTAGCATTTACAGTCCTGTAATACAGCTCTGTGTTCACTTTCCCAACACGCCACACTCTTTGTACCCTAGTGCATTTTCAGGAAGGGAGCACGCCACCGTCATGTCCTTTTTGATCTTTTTTATTTGTGTGTGTGTTCATGTGTGTAATTGCGTGTGTATACACATGTATTTGTATATGTGTATGTAGGCCAGAGATTGAGGTCCTGTGTCTTCTTCAATTGTTTCTCCACCTTAATTTTTTGAAACAAGGTCTTTCACTGAAGGTAAGCTTGCCAGTTGGCTAGTCTTCCTAGTCGACAGCCACCAGCAACCCCCGTCCCTGCTTCCCAGCACTGGGATAACAAGCATGTGCCTGTTACATACATAGAGCTTTTTTTTTTTTGGTCTTTTTGAGACAGGGTCTCCCTGTAGCCCCAGCTGTCCTGGAACTCACTATGGAGATCAGGCTCACCTCGAACTCACAGAGATCTGCCTGCCTCTGCCTCCCGAGTGCTGGGATTAAAGGCATGTGCCATCACGCCCAGCACACATAGAGCTTTTTACATGGGTGCTGGGGATTCAAGCTTAAGTCTTCATGCTTCCATTGCAAGTCCTTTACTGACTGAGCCATCTCCCCAAGCCCTGTTTCTTCTGTTTTTTTTCTGTTTCTAAAGAACAGAAAAAAACTGGCATGGGGGTGGCCCACACTTGTCCAAACCATAGCTTAATGCTGCTTAGAGAATGTGAGCAAGTGGATGGTCATAAAAATAAATACGGTCTTCTCGGGGGCTGGAGAGATGGCTCAGCGGTTAAGAACACTGGCTGTTCTTGCAGAAGACCCGGGTTCAAATCCCAGCACCCACATGGAAGCTAACAACTGTCTGTAACTCCAGTTCCAGGGGATCTGACAGCCTCTTCTGTCCTCTGCGGGCATTGCATGACAGAGGTACACTTACTTACATGCAGGCATAACAATCAGACACATAAAAATAATAAAACATTAAAAATAAATAAATATGGTCTTCTTAAAGGGAGTGACTCTAGATAGGCTGACTGGACCTCAGCGTAAATTCAGTCTTCTTAAAGGGAAGGACTCCAGATAGGCTGACTAGATCTCAGTACAGTTTTCTTAAAGGGAGGGACTCTAGATAGGCTGACTAGATCTCAGTGCAGTTTTCTTAAAGGGAGGGACTCTAGATAGGCTGAATAGATTTCAGTGGATGAATTTGCAATGAGGGACATTTGTGAACACTAACTGGACTTGATAGGCCCTACCGTTAATGACAGAATGCATGAAATCCAGTGGGGAGGGGGGCTATGGGAGTGTGTCTGTGGGGAAGGGGGTGTAAAGATGATTAAGATGTTCTGTATGAAATACACATAAGTTCAATAAAAAAATAAATAAGTAAATAAATACAGTGCCACGCTGAAGCAGTTCTAGAGCTGAGTTTTCTTTGGTTGTTGATCTTTGATGCAAGAATTTCAGTGAGTTGATGAAGCGCCGAGCTGAGCTTGTTGGCCGTGCCTGGGGAGTGCCTGGGTAGGGTGCAGAGGAGACAAACAAGAAGGCAGACATAGGGACACAGAGCCACAGGTGGGCAGAATCAAGAGGAGGGTTTGTTAGTTTCATATTTCTGCAGAATAAACAAGACTTAAACATGTTTGTAAGCTGCCAGGAAGTGGTCAGTGGAGAGGAGGAGATTAAAGATGAGAGAGAGCCAAGTAACTGATGGACTGTTGTCCTTGAGGAGACAGAGGGATGTAATCAAAAGGGGAGGGTCAAGAGGGGAGTCTGGGAGAAGCTGGGCCTGAGGCTCACCATGTTTCTACCCAGCCCTTGACATCTCTGTGAACAATGAAGGAAACATCACCCACTTCCTCTTTTGCTGGGTGGATGCCAAGAAATTCTAGGGCAGAAACTCCCCAGGTAGGAGATTGTGGAATTAGTTATCAGGAATGAGCACAAACAGAAGATGGGAAAGTCCTGAGCACTGAATCCCAGGAACAGAGCCGTTCCTGTGGAGGAAATGTTCCTGAGGATGCTCCAGCAGCCCAGAACACGGAGGAAGTTTCAGACGCTTGGCGCTCACGCAAACGGCCCTCCAAGGCTGTTTCATCTGGTCAAGATGTATGTTGAACTTTTTTGACTGTGATTGTATTTCCAGCAAGAGAACACGATCTCCTGGAATCTGCTGAGGGAAGACAAGTGTCTGAGCAGGAGAGGGTGGTTGTGACTTTCCACTGATTGGCTTCATTCCTTCCTCATAGCTTGTACGCAAGCAATATGTCGACCCAAAATAGGAACCTCCTTCAGTCCTCAGACATGACTTACCTGATTATCAAAATCTCAGTGGAATAGAATCTCCCCCCCCCCGTGTGTGTGTGGTGTGTGTGTGTGTGTGGTGTGTGTGTGTGTGATAAATGTGTGTGAGTAAAGATGAGCTGGCCTTATGTTTTATGTAGCAGGTCTGACAAATGTCACAGCATAAAACTAAAATCTAAACATTGGGTGAGCAGACATGTATGTAACAGTATTGACAAGGTCTCTCTGTGTAGTCCAGACTGACCCTGAATTCACAATCCCCCAGCCTCTGCTCCCTGAGTGCTACCATTACAAGTGTGTGCCACCAACACCAGCTTCTCTTGCTTTTATTTATTTCTATTTATTTTTATTTTATGTGTATGAATGTTTTGCTTGTGTGCATGTATGTGAGTGCATCCAGGTGTGTGCAGTGCCCATAGGCCATAAAAGAAGGCGTCTCATCTCCTGAAACTGGAGTTAAGGATAGTTGTTAGTCAACATGTGGGACTCGAACTCAGGTCCTCTGGAAGAGCAGTCAGTGCTCTTAACCAGTGAGCCAAATCTCCAGTTCCTTTTCTTGCTTTTAAAAGAACATTTGGAGGAATACACAGAGGATGATGAAGGTGGTTTGGATGAGGGATGAGTAGAACATACTGGAAGGGTTTCCTCTTGCAAGAAGGCACATTGCTTGGGAGGTAATACATGCTTAAAATATGCATGATATATGCATGTTCATATGAGGAATAGATGACAGACAACCCATGCTTATTTGTTGGATCATATGAACTGATATCTGGTAAACACACGTAGCAGGATTTGGCATGTCCTAGGTATAATATGCCAGGCCCTGTACCAACTGTCAGGTGTAAGTCAACGTAAAGCAGATGTAGGTCCTGTCCCTTGCACCGTAGGACCCAAGGATGATGTCCTTGAACCTATATGGCAATGTTCCTGCCTCTTCAACCAGGAGAGCTGGGTTTGTGTGCCAACATCTTTCATCCATGAACTCTAATGGTCCCAGATTTTAGCAACTCTGTCTTCTCCACAATAAATCTCAGTGACTTCTTTTAGTCACTTGTCCAAGGTCACCAGTCTGTAAAATGGCAGAGCTAGGGAAATCAGCCACAGGTGTTCCAAACTTTGAACCACATGCTGCTATCCAACTTCCTTTTAATTTGCTAATTTAAAGTAGGACGGAACTGACAGAACACCTCACGTGCACGCATGTGAGGTAACTTGTAATAGCTTAAGTGAGAGACTGCCACATTCCATAACACCCATACATGTGCCTGAAGCAATGTTAAAATGGTTCTTTATACTGAGAGGGTGTTCCCCTTCCAAGTTCAGAACTGTCAAACCTACTGGGAAGAAGGGCTCCCTGGGGGCATGTCTTAGAAAATAAACAGAAATCAATTTTGACTTGTTTTCCTAATCATGATAAATGAAGCCAGGTTGGGGGGGGGTGGATCTCTGAGTGTTAGTTGAGCATCACTTTGCCAAGATGCACTGGTCTCTGACAAGCAATTAAAAAGCCTTCTGATTGAGCTTGGCAGTACCACGGCTCAGCACACTCCTGATTAATTCTCATTCTCATTCTTTACTTGGGATTTATTCATTTATTTCACCTGGAAAGTGCGGAGCTCCTTCACCTCACCCTCCACCCTCTTCTCTCACGAGCCTTTGCTTGGGCCTTTCCCACTGAACCCAGCTGTAATCAGCACCATGCGTGCTCCTACACGTGAAGCATCTGCGTGCAGACACCCGTTCAGTCTAATCTTCCCTGGAGTCCTTCGTGACAGATTTTCCATCTGAAACCACCTTCACTGTATTCTGTGTATAACGCTGGATGTTTTGCTCAAAGACAGAGAGGTTGGGTCTTGTGGTGTGCCCTCATGAAGCTGAGGCAGGAGGATTGTGATCTCAAGGCAAGCCTTGGCTAATACTCAGACAGATACTTGCAAAACAAACCATGAAGAATGGAGAAAGGAGGGGAGGGAAGAGGAAAGAGGGTGGGAGGGAGGAAGGAGGGTGGGAGGGAGGAAGGGAAGGGGAGGAGAGGGGAGAGAAGAGGAGGAGGAGGGAGAGGGGAAGGGAAGGAGGAGGAGGGGGAAAAAAACCACAGGATGCTGGCTTTGAGGGCTTGGCAGGGAGGAGTGTGCTCACTGCCAGCTGTCACTGGGTGGTTGGAAGTACTCGTCAGAAGAACCACTGAAGTTTGGATAAACTGGAAGCAACTTGGCAAAGAGATGGAATCACAGCCACTTTGCCTTCATGGCCATCAACTGCCGAGTCCTCCCTGCAATCCAGACACACTAAATCTTTCTTAGCTTGTTTCTTATCATTCTTATCGCAGCCGTATAAAGAGTATTTATAGGCAAGGCAGCTGGGACTCAGAGATGTGAATCCTGTGAGCAGCAAGGTGAAAGTGGCCCTCAAGTCCTGCTCACTTACTGGATAACCCACTCAGACACCAGCCCAAGCGTGGCATCCCCAAGAGCAGCGAGTCTGAGTAACGGCAGCAAGAACCCTCTGACCCAGGTCCTTGTTTAGACTGAGTTTGCTCACCTATCCACTGAGTCAGGGGCTTCATGGAACTAAGGTATGCACCATGTCACCAGCTCAGTCTGCCTTCTCTGGGACAGAAATCCTTGGGTGGGTATTTGGCCCTAGCAAGGGACTTTGAGTGCTCTGACTGTCCTGTGAACTTGCTCTGTCATGCGCACTGGCTCAGGCCTCAGTTTTTCCTGCCCCAGTTCCTTCCTCATTTTGATTTTCAAGGCTAATTGGAAAATTCTTCTGCCCTGGGAATTTTCAACTTGGAAGGCCAGATTACATGTTTTCTTTCTTTTTAAGGGCAGTGCATACAGGGAGAGTGACTGAAGCATTTACATGTGGCACGTGCTTTTAGGGTAACAAACCTGGAATCATTTTTTAATGGTGTGTGATTTATATTGTCAACTTGACATAACCTGGGGTCACTTGGGAAAGAGTCTCAAGAAGGTTTATCTAGACCTGGTTGGCCTATGGACATGTCTGTGGGAATTGTCATGATCTTGTTAACTGAGGTGGGAAGACCAGCCCACTGTGGGTGGCACCATTCCCTGGATTTGGGTCCAAGACTGTATGAGAATGAAGAAAGCAAGCTTTGTAGAGGCGTGTGTGCACACGTGCGTGCATGCGTGTGTTCTCTCTCTGCTCTTGACTGTGGATGTGCCCAGCTGTTTCACGTTCCTAACACCTTGACTCCCCTATGATGATGGACCTTGAGCTGTGAGAAAATAAGCCCTTTTCCCCTAAGTTGCTTCTGTCAGGGTATTTTATCACAGCAACAGAAATGAAATTAGAAAAATCTGGGCTGGGTTAAGAACCAGGCAAGCAATGCTCACAACTACTAACAACCAAAGAACTCAATCCCCCCCCACACACACCTTGGGGATGCAAGGAAAACAGGGTGTTCCTTTTGGAGAGGCTTGACTACAGTGCAGAATGCTCAGCCATGAAAGGACCCAGAGATGTGGCAAGAGTGTGTGTCCTTTCCTCTACTCCTTGCTAGAGCCTCCCATTGCTGTACCAAGCTGAAAGCCAGATTTTGTCCAGGAGTGGAGGCATAGCCCTCAGGGGTCAGCCTCTGAGGCCAGAGAAAGAAGAGAGAATGGATCAGGGCAAGGAATGGCACGTGAACAAACCAAGTCTTTTCCTCCCGGCCAAAACAAGCGAATGAGTCAGAAAGGACCCTGGGGGCAGTAGAACTGCTCTGTAAGGAAGTAAAAGTCAGGATTGGGGGAGAAACTCCTCCCAGTCATCCATCTATCTATCTATCTATCTATCTATCTATCTATCTATCTATCTATCTATCATCTATCTATCTAATCATCTATCATCTATCTATCATCTATCTATCATCTATCCTATCATCTACTTATCATTTAATCATCTGTCTTCCTATATATTATCTATCAACCTATGTATCATCTATCTACCATCTATCTATCATCTATTGGTCACTTATTAGCATATCATCTATCTATGATCCATTCCTCATCCATCCATCTCCTCAATCTATCAATCATTTATCTGTGTTTAATTTATTTATGTATTTTCTTTCTGCTTTTCTCATTCTTGTTCTTCACCCTCACCCCCCTTCCCCTTGCACGCGTGCGCGCGCGTGCACACACACACACACACACATACACACACATACCACTCACTCTTCTCCTGGAAGTTATAGGATCCTGTGATTTTTCTTCCAAATTGCTTTTTCTATTAAAATTATAACCTGCCATTAAAATATTTAAGCACACAAATTAACTGGTGCTAATTATGATATTTTCAAAGGTGACAAGCAATTAGAGTGAGATTTGAAAAAAATCCCACCTAACTATAACTTGGCATCTTTAGTAATAACTATAAATATTTGTCAATCATAACTTTACCTAACCTGGTACAGCTTAGGCCTAAACAGATGTAGATTGTTTTTGAAAATGCTGGTCCTTGGAGACAGGATGGCATCCAAAGCCATCGCTGATGTCTCTCTGTTTACTCTCTAAATGTCTCCTGAAAGAGAGGTTGAAAATGTGGCTTTCTTTGTCAGTTAGGAGATTTTGAGTCTTCCCCTAAATGCTCCCATTAAGTCCGCATTTCCCCAAATCTTCTGTCCTTTTATTTCGTGCCACACATTATGACAAGACAGAATGTGGTGATGGTGGCGAGGGAGAGGGCGTTGCCCGGGGGAGCGATCACAGTTGTGTGTTGTTGCAGATGCATGGAGGCACACCGTGGGCTCTGCAGATTCACAGACACATACCTTGGTCTCTATAGATGCATGGACCACACCTTGGCCTCTGCCCCCCTCCACCTGCTTTTCTTTCACTGCAGGCTCCTTTCTTCACAGGGTGATGTAGCAGCAAGCACTTTGAACTGGAAGTGTGTGTTCTCTGGAGCTGCGTTCTGTTCCTGACCAGCTGGGCAACTTCACTAGTGGGTCACTGTTCCATCTGAGCTATATTTCCCAGGAGGGGAGGCCAGCACTTGAACTTGATGAACTTGTGTTTCTTCCATGACTCCACTGTTCTGGAGGCTCTGACTCTAATTACTGCACTTTGACCCTTGCCGGAGAATTTCTTCCCTAGTCTCTGAAACTCATGTCAATGATTCTCCAGGGGAAGTGGGAGCCTCTGCAACTGAACTCAGTCTTTGTAAACATTCCGTGGGGAGGAGCTCAAAGAGGAATTACCACCACATATAACCTCTGCACCAGCTTCATCCAGCTGGCACTGGGACCTAGAAAGGCTGAGCAACTTGCCCAAGTCACACAGTACTTCACAGTATTTCTAGATAAAAGAGCAAAACAGAATCAACTACCTTTATCTTCTAGTTGATAATTGTCTTGAAAGAGGAGAAAAGTCACACTGCAGACATAGCTCAGTTGTGTGTGTGTTTAGCATGTGCAAACCCTTGAGTTCAATACCAAGCACCCTATGCTATGAACCAGGTGTTGTGGCACGTGGCTGTTATCCCAAATCTCAGGAAGTAGAGGCTGGAGGATCAGGAGTTCAAGGTCACTTCTGGCTATATAATGAGTTCAAGAACAGCCTGGGCTATATAAGACCTTGACTCAAAACCATGTGACTCATCTATCCAAATGACACTACCGCCTACCGTAGAGAAACCCATCCATCGAGTTCACTGCGGCACCATCACGACAAGGAAATGGAGACAGCCTAGATGTCCAACAATAAGTGAGTGTTTAATGAAAATATAGAATGTTTAAAAATGGAGTTTTATTCAGCTATAAAAATGAACTCATGAAATATGTGAGGAAATGTATGAATCTGGAAAGCAATAATATTATTGTAAGCTAGGTGACTCAGATTCACAGAAACAAATATTGCATCTTTCTTTTTATTTTATTTTTTTAACAGAGCACAGGGTAGTGGTTTATTTACAGAGGAGTGGGTGACCCACATTTACGACTGTGCCGTAAAGTCCTCACTCAAATACAGACCCTGTGACCTCCCGACAGCTGCACAGAATTGTGGGAGAGGTACCTCATGGGGTTCTCGGCTTATATATGCTTTGCCCGTTACCCTACACGCAGCTAAGGTCGACTGAGTGGGTGGGAGGGGTAACTGACTCCCCCTCAACTCCTTGATGAGCCTGGGAAGGAGGTGTGACTCTATCTTGCCGGCATAGTGGTCAGAGGACACTTCCAGGTAACACTCCACCCCTTCCTCCCGCTCTTACATTCTCTCCACCAACCTCTTCTCAAAAGCCCCTGAGCCTTGGAGGGGTGGTAGGTGTGGAATGGTCTTCCTCCCATTGTGACAAGGCACTGAGTGTTCAGGTCTCTGCGTCGTCTGTTTTCCATGGGCTGTTGGCCAGTTTGAGTAGGAGTCCATCTACTATAAAAACATAAACAGCAAGAAGCAAGAACATCTAAACAGTGGCTGCTATAATAACTTAACCTATGGTGTAGACACAAGTGCTTGGATGGTACTTCAGCAGGCCCATCACATCCATCTAATAAAACAATTGCAGTGGCTTCCCATTGGGGTCTGTACCCTCTCCGGCCACAGGGGGGTGGCCTGGTCTACAGGACTGGATGTGTGTTCCACCCCTAGAAGGGAGCATTATATCCAATAAAAAATTTGCTGGTTGGACATACACTAAACACTCCACTATTGTCCCAACAGGAACATCTTATTTGGTATGTTAATAGTGTAACACGCAGGGTCCAGCTTAGTCCTAGCTTGATTTCTTCCTCTCCCACGCTCACATCATGCAGTATCATCAGCAATAGGGTTTTTCCATCCACTTCCAGAATATGCCCAACATTACTGACAATGGCCTTCATTGTTTGGGGGACCTCTTGTGTCCCTCAGGCCAACAGCTCATAGGGGCAGCCCACCTCTGGCACTGGGATTTTCATTTAACAAGTGTATTGCTTTTGGAAGGGCTTTCTTCCATCCCCACAGGGTTCCTTCTGTGCTCAAGCCTTTCGTTTTTTGTTTTTCGTTTTTTTTTTTACTGTGTATCTGCAGAATTTTTCCATCTTTATTCCCGTAGTTCTCTGTATCTCTCCCCCCCCCTTAACTACCCCCTCCTTACGTATTTCTCACTTAATGACACCGTTATCCTACTATTCTTTCCTCTTGGACTCCTTCTGTCCCTTTCCCTCCATTTTCCTTCCATATTCCTGGTCCCTGTAGTTGCATCAGGATATGCACTCACTGATAAGGATTTGGTACTAGGCTCCACATATGAGGGCGAACATACGTTGTTTGTTTTTCTAAGCCTGTGTTATTTTACTTAGTGTAACAGTTTCTAGATCCATCCATTTACCTGCAAATTTCATTATTTCATCTTTCTTTACTGATGAATAAAACTCCGTTGTGTAAATGAACCACATTTTCATTATCCACTCATCAGTTGAGGGACACTTAGGTCGCTTCCATCTCTTAGCTATTATGAAAAGAGCAGCAACAAACATCGTTGTACAAGTGTCTCTCCAATAGGATGAGTCCTTTGGATATATGCCAAGGAATGGTATAACTGGGTCATATAGTAAATTCATTTTTAGTTCAGTCTGACGCTCTCCCAGCTGAGCTATTTTGGCGGCTCATTTTTTGGTTTTTTAAGAGTTCTCCACATTGTTTTCCATAAGGGTTTCACGTTTGCAATCCCACCAGCAGTGAATGAGCGTTCCCCTTTCTCCACATCCTCGCCAGCATTTGGTATCATTAGTTCCCTTGATCCTAGTGCATCTTTCTTTATATGTCAATCCTAGCTTAAAAAAAATTTTTTTAGATGCATGTGTACGTACCTGCTTGTCTGTATGAGTACCACATGGTTCCCAGGGAGGCCAGAGAGTGTATCACCTTCTCCAGAGCTGGATTTACAGGTGGTAGTGAGTTGCCATGTGGTGCTGGGAACCAAACCTGGGTTCTCTGCAAGAGTAGCATGTTTTTAGACCACTGAGCCATTTCTCCAGCCCCTTCAATCCTAACCTTTAATGTTCATGTGTATGTATGTACATGGGTGTGAGTGTTGGATAGGCTATGAAATTAGAAAAGGACCACTAGAGGGGGACAGGATGTTGAAGAAGGCAGTATAACAGATGCCATAATTAAGCCTCTATATTGTACACTAATTAGAAAGAATTAGATTATAAGGAGACAGTTTGCAAGAAGCAGAGTTTAGAATGCTCTAAAATGAATCTTGTGTATATACATATGGATGAATGAATTTTGTTAGTAAATCTTATTTAGAAACAAAAAAGAAACTGTTAAATTAAAATTTCCTGAACAAAATTAATCATAACAACTCCATAGAAAATACCAGAAACTCTGTTTCCCTTAACCCTGTGCTGATACAAGCAGCATATGAACAACCAAATATATTTACATGGTTTGGTAGCCATATCAAAACAGTAAGCCAGGTGAAATGAATTGTAATGATATAGTTCAACCCAGCATGCTAGTTCAACATACAATCAAGTTAATGATTCACTGGACTTTCTACTTTTTGTGCTAATGTATGACATCCAGCTAGTGTTTCAGTTTGTTAGGGTTTGGTTTCATCTAGTTCGGTTTTTTGAGAAGGGTCTCGTGATGTAGCCCTAGCTGGCCCAGAACTCAACATCTAAACCAGGGTGGCCTCGATCTCACAGACATCTGCCTGCCTCTTCCTCTCAAGGTCTGGGATTAAAGGTATGTGCCACCACGCCTGGCATAGTGAGTGGTTTTATTTATTTGGGTTGTGTACTTTTATCACATCTTAATTTGGACAAGCCAGTCTATACATGTTTAGTGACCAGGATGAGCATCTAATTTGGTGAAACTTTTTTGTCTGAGTAGAAGTTGGGTCATGATACTGGTCAGAAAGGCGATGTGCAGTGACGGTTGGAGGGAAGGTGACAGAGATGGAGAGGTCTGCAGTGGCTCCCTGTTACCCCTCCTCTATGCTGTCCATGGAGTCCTCACAACATTCCAGGGGCTCCAGAAGACTCTGTTTAATCCTAATCTCTACATTGTATTGATTGAGAGCCAATGTTTTGGCAGAGAAGATTTTTTTTATATATTATTTTTTATTTTATGTGTATGAGTATATTGCCTGCACGTGTGTGAGTGCACCTGTGCTCTGCAGTGCCAATGGAGATCAGAAGAGGGCATTGATCTCCTGGAACTGGAGTTATGAGTCCTTGTTAACCTCCAAGTGGGTGCTCGAATCGAACCCAGGTCCACTGCAAAAGTAGTCATTGCTCTTAACTGCTGAGCCATCTGTCCAGCCCCGAGAAGGTTTGTCCTTAAATGACCCCAGAACCCATGCTCCCTACAGCTGTCGTGTGTCCATGCTGACACCACAGTCCACTGACAGATCATTTTTATCCGCAAAGACAAAAAACCTAAAGCATTCTATGCTTGCCAATGTTTTTTTCTGTTGTCTGCAACCATAAAAGAAAGTTCAAGGTCAGGTCAAAACCATGTTGCCTCATGTTGATTTTCTGTTTGCTACTAGAAGAAAAGCCTTCAGAATAGTCACCTTTGAGTCAAGTGTGAGGAGAATGTCACTTATGCCAAGGTCTGCTCTGAGTGTTTCTTGCCATGTCTGCCATGGGTGACCTCTCTATCAGCAAGCAATCTCTCTCTCTCTCTCTCTCTCTCTCTCTCTCTCTCTCTCTCTCTCCCTCCCCCCCAAGTATTTTGAGCACCTCCCTCCAAAGTAGAGATAGTGTCTCTTTGAATGCAGACCGTGACATGAGTCCCTCCAAGTTATTTGTTTACCTTTGGCTCCTTCATACATTTTAAAAAAGGAACTGCTTGATTGTTGTGCTGGATGCTTCCGTTGTCAACTTGACACACCTGGGTAGAAGGAGCCTCAATTGAGGAATTTCCTTCATTGGACTGGCCTATGGCCGGGTGTGGGGGCCACTGTCTTGATTGTTGAGTGATATGGGAGGGCCCAGCTCACTCTCGGTGGCCAGCCCACTCTCGGTGGCCAGCCCACTCTCGGTGGTCAGCCCACTCTCGGTGGCCAGCCCACTCTCGGTGGTGCCACAGAAGGTGGTTCTGTGTTGTGTAAGGGAGCAGGCTGGGAATGAGACAGGTGAGCAAGCCCGTAAGCAGTATTCCTCCATCGTCTGTGGTCCAGGGTCCTGCTCTGAGTTCCCGCCCGGGCTTCCCTCAGTGATAAATAGTGACGTGGGAGATGTAAGGTAAGATAAAGCCTTTCCTCTCCAAGTTGGTTTTGGTCAGTGTTTTATCACAGTAATGGAACCTGACTAAGACAAGTGACAACTTGATGAGCTTTAGAATGACCATGGAAACAAGCCTCTGGGCATGTCTGCAAGGACATGTCTAGGTTTCTAGATTAGATTAACAGATAGCATGATCCACCCTATGGGTAGATGTCACCATCCCAGGCCAGGGTTCTGGACAGAATGGAAAGGAGAGGGGAGCTGGGTGTCAGCAGTCAACCCTCTCTGCTTCCTGATTGCAGGGTCAGTGTGACCAGCCACCTCCTGCTGCTTTCCCACCATGAGGACTGAATACCTCAAACTGTGAGCCAAGAAAACCTTTCTCCTTAGGTTGTTTTCTCTCAGGCATTTGATCACAGCAACGATAAAAGTAATGAATACCCCCTATATCCAGCATCCCTTTCAACACACACAGTTCTATTGTCCTAAAATGCCCTGGGTCCACCCTGGGCTCCTGTGTCCTCCTACCTCTCAGCAACCACCAAACAATGCACCTTCTCCACACTGCCTCTTTTCCACATTATCTGTGTAACCGGAATCTTCTAGTATGCACTCTGCTCAGACTGATTTCTTTCCCTAAGCCATATGCATTTAAGGTTCCTCTGTGGGTTCTCAGGCTTTTCTCTAAGTGAAAAAAGTGAATGTTCTTGACTTAATAACAAAGGAAAAGGAATTCTCTGCTGAGGTTACTGAGATCTGTGCTAAGAACAAGTCTTCTGCTGGAAACTTGTGAAGAAAGAAAAGGAACTCTGAGGTAGCTTTGCTGTCACACCTCAAGCTGCAGAAGCCCCAGCCCCAGCACGCAACTCGTGCTTAGCCACACTGGAAAAGGCTTTATGTTACGAGGCTCGGGAGTATCCACAGTTTGGAGCATGCAGTGGAGAATTTGCAAGGTGTTCCCTGTAGGTAAGGGCAGATTCTATGCATATACTCATCCACTGAGACAGAATTTTATGCTAGGGATGTGTTGCCTGTAAGAGGGGTGCTGCGTATACAGCTTTCTAAATTTTGTATTTTGACATTTCAAGTTGTTGAATTCATTTTTAATGGATATACTTAACACACTGTGTATTACTAATGTTACACCAGTAACTGGTCTGGTCTTGTCCTTTCCCTTGCTCACAAGGATGATGTTTCCTACCTTCTTGATGTTGGCCATGACGGAGCCCCTGGGGCTGACTTCGCAAATATTTGTGCAAGCAGCCTGTGTTGAAGGCAAAGCAGGTGCTTTGGAGGCTCAGTTCACCAGTCATGCCCTCCCAACACCAACAATGCCAGTGCCTCAGTCATCCCTGTCCCTGGGTGCTGACATGCTGGGGAATGGGTCACAAACAACAAAGAAATCCTGTTAGGGGGCAGGGAGATGGATCAGTCAGTAAAGTGCTGGCCATACAAGCATGAGGACTTGAGTTCAGACTCCCAACACCCATGTAAAAAGCCAAGCTAGGCGTGCGGTATACATCTGTAATTCCAGTATTGGGAAGGCAGAGCCAGTGGTGTGCAGAGCTCACTGGTCAGCCAGCCTAGCTGAATAGCTGAACTCCAAGTTCAACAAGAGATCCTGCCTCAAAAAATACGGTTGAAAGCAGTCAAGGAAGATATCTGGCATAGGCTTCTGGCTTCCACATGTACACGCACACACATGTGCACATATGTTCCCCCATATGCGCATACACACGTATATGTACAACTCTGAGACAGACAGACAGACAGACAGACAGACAGAGAGACAAAGAGGAGAAAAACAGAAATGAGTGCTTATTTGACATCGTAGACTCAAGTTTTTGCCGTTACTCCATAACCTAGTCTAACCTGGCTTATTCTCGGAGCCACGAGCTGCCTCCTGCATGCTTCTGTCAGCACCTGTGACCACGTTTCCACAGTAACAAATGTCTGTTGCAAAGTCAAAACAAGAAATTGGTTTTAAAGCATCTTCTCACCTTCCCAGCCTCCACCTTTGTCCTTCGACTCCTCTGCGTCTCCTGATTTTAGACTATTATTTATTCATGGTTTCTTAGTTAAATATCTTCCCAGATAAACCTGGAACTCCCTGGAGTCTCCCAGGTCTTCTGCCCAAGCCTCAGCGTGAGTGATTGCTTCACTAATCTCCCATTTCAAGGATAATCCTTGCTCAAAAATTTGTTCTGTCCCATAAAATGTCTCCCAGGCTCTGAGTCTCAAATTACTAACCAGGCAACCCTGTTGTTTAGCGACGCTCATTGATGGTCTCGTGTCAGTGGTCCTTTTTTGTGCCTTGCTAGCCATGATTTACTCTGTATAAAAAAAGATTACGTTTTGGTTTTGGAGATCCGAAAGTAGAGAATGAGATCTTGAGAGTGCCATTCTCTCCTTCAGCATGGGGTGAGGGCACCTGTTCTTCTCCAGAGGGCCAGGGATGCTACAGGACTCAAAGCCAGTGAGTTTGCCGTCCCTGTCCTGCAGCTGGTGAAGCGTGGATGGGATGAAGGTTTCACTCAGGTGGGCAGTGCTCCTCACCAGAAACTTGAAGCAAGCTAAAGGCATTGAGTGGCGTGTGCACTTGGAGCTCGGTCCGCCTGTAGAAGGAAGCTACCCTATTGTGTCTGGCCTGCAGCTCCTAGCTTCCAGCATGCTGGAAGGCTTCTTGTGGGTTGGAAACACAGGCTCAGACCTAAAGCAGAACTCTGAGAGCCTGTAACTCCGTTCCATATCTTCTCCGAGGAATGGTGTCCTATCCAACTTCCCTTCATTCATGTATCTCACTGGAGCACAAGGCATAATGAGGTCTGTGCAGAAAAGACATTTATCTCCAAAGAGGTGGGTAAAAGGCCATCAGTTCAGCCTATCTCAGCCGCTTAACCCTCTCTTCCTGTTCATTCCGCCTCCTTCTTCCCCTCAAGCTGCCATTGCCCTATGATGTACTAAGCACCCCATCTCTGCCTGTCTGAGGACACATGGGCTCTGCAGAGATCCATCCTGATGAACTGCTTGCCATATGATCCTGGAGGTGCCCCTAACCCTTCTGACTCTATCCCCACTGGTAAAATACGAGGAGGACCCAATGCTTGCCCTCCATGCAGCACAGGAAGGGTGGTCATGGGAGTGAGGTATCCCAAGCAGATAAAACACATGCTTCGCAGAATCATAGGAACATTACCAGAATCCCCGATATAGACAGTCCATTGTGGATGTGGATAGTCAGGGCAATAACCTCTGCTAACATCCTATTGCTCATGCTGGGTTTCCAGAGCCAAGGCACAGGATCCTGGCTTAGAATCTTGATTTTTTGCCATCAAATACCCCAACAATCCCACGATATTACTGCTCTGAGCTGACACCACCACCAACCCACCACACGTCCTGGGTCCCTTCATGGACTAGGTGCTCTGGGCCTCTCCCCTTTGTAAAGCGGGATCCCTCCACTCCTGGGTTCCTGTACTCATGAGTCCCATTTCATCCTTGGTCCGACTAACTCCTTCCTGTGAAGCTGAGAGCCCCCAGTTCTCCTTGCCTGATTCAGCAATCCCACCTGTGTCTGATTCCAATCCCACCTGTGGGAAATCCTGCTGTCTCCACGCACAGTTGTGGGAACAGCTGCTCATTTACTCCCTTCTCCCGAGCCCTCCAGCTCACCCCTCCTCCTGTTTCTTGCCTGTGCCCCCCCCAGCCATATCTAAACACGGAGCTTTTTTGTGTCACATTTGCTTTTTGCATATTTCTCTTATTTTTTTTTAAATGATTAGTAGGGACTTGACATTGCTACAGCCTCTGTCACATTTTGCAGAAACTAAATTTGAATCAACTAAATCTCCCTACCCCACTCCATCATAAACCTTGTATGGGTTTTCATGACCCCAAAATGGAAATTATTGGGAAATTATTTAATTAATGTATGAATGGATGCAAATAGACTCACATCTTCTCTGTGAAATCTTATGTAGCATAAAATGCTCTTCTAGGTCAAAACATACCTTTAAGTAAACAAGTGACTAATAAGGAAGTCAGCAACGTGCATAAAATAGTTTAATTAAAACGCTGTTAGTTGGGTTTACCCTGTTGATCCCCGGAGGAGGAAATCTCTACTTTGTGTATTTCTATTATTGCATTTAAATAGACTGATATGTCTGTCCTCTCATTTGTTGTCCCGATACTGTAAAATCTGTATTTAGTCCTAATTCAAAGCAGGGGATTGGCAACCTCATTAGTCACATTGATGAATAAGATTTTCTGAGTAAATGTTGGTATAATGAAAAATTTAAAAATTCATAGAAAGTAGATGGACATAGAACTCGGACTTTTGAACAGACTCGAACATGGTCTAAATAGTGTTTGCTGATACAAAGTAAATTAGACTTTAACCTTTATTTTCAAAAGGCAGAGAGTAGACCTTCAGCAGAGAGGAATTTGGCGTGGAGCTGTTCTGGGCACTGGGAGCAGCTGGCTAACCAGAATGAGCTGGATAACCAGAATGGGCTGATATATGACCCCCATCACCACTCAGGGTTGTAATAAGTAGAAGAGTATATAGCCAGCCATGCTGTGGGTAATGGAGCCTGATGTGAATCAGGCCCAGAGACTGGCTGTCGTGTGTGGGGGTGGGGGGTTCACACACAAGTCAGGCTCAGAAACGAGTGAAGGTGAGTGTCCTACAGAGACCACTGGGGAGTAAACCAAGGCACGAGGTGCTGGCAGGTATGATGAGATGACTTTGGCCGTGTATGGGAAGGCAGGACCCCTCATAGCTTGTATCCTTGCTATATTTTGGATACCAAGGGTCCACCTTCAGAGGCTCAGTCTTGTTTTGAAATGCAGCAACGTTCAGAGGCAGGGCTTTGGGAAAGCTCAAAATGGAATGATTATTGGCAGTGGATTGGTATTAGTCCATTAACAAATTCATGATGTGTTTCAATAATGATTCATAATTCTTTACTGAGAGGTTGTGGAAACAGAAGTGGAGTCCAGCTGGAAAAAGTTACAGCTGCATTAGTTACTTTTCTTTTTGTTGTGACAAAACATTTGGAAAAAGCAACTTAAGGAAGGGAGAGTTTATTCTGATGCACAGTTTGACAGTGCAGTCCATCATGGCGGGAAAGGCGGGTCTGGCAGCAGAAGTATGAGACAGCGGGTCACGTCACATCTGCAGGCAGGAAGCGGAGAGATGAACCTGAGGCTCACTTAGCTCTGTTCAGCCTGGGACCCCAGCCCATGGGATGCTGTTGCCTACATCTAAGGCAGATCTTCTCACTTCACTTGACGCAATCTAGAAACTTCCTCATAGACACTCCCAGAGGTTTGTCTACTGGGTTTTTCTAGATCCTGTCAAGTTGACAGTGGATATTAACTGCCACATCAATGTGTGCTCTTTGGGGATGTGTCTTGTACCTGGCCCCTTTCTCTGGTGCTTTCTGATTTCTGGCCACCATGAGATAAATGACTCGGCTCCGTTGTACCTGTCCACCTTGGGGCTCCACCTCCCCATGGTCTGCAAAGAGCAGTCAGGTTTTTGTCAGAGTGACAAGCCATTTGACTAACACAGTCTCCATAAACAGATCATGAGACAGTGGCCCAAGGACTATCAGTGATTAGCTGTAGGTGATTTTGAGTAGAGAAGGAGATTGGACAGGGAAAGAAATGGAACTAGCTGGTAAAGGTGGTGTTGGTGAGATGGTAACCACTGAGGCGGGTGAAGCTTAATCCTTCAGGGAGCACTGAGGGTCAAGTTCAGCATTACTTCAGCTGAGGGTCAGGGAGCTCTCGGGTGGGTAGGCACCATCATGGTTGGTCCTGGAAAAGCAATAGAGAGGAGAAGCAGAGCTTCTTCAGATGATGACGGTTTCTCAGAACAAAGAGGTGTGAGGAAGGGAGACTGGAACCAAAGGCCATTGCTTCCTTCCTGCCAGAGCTGAGTTTCCCTGTGTCCCAGAACTGACAGCACACAACACAACCGTCTAACCGGAGGCTACACTCCCTGGCCCACTCATTACTCATGGCGAGGATAGGATGTTCAACATGCAGTGAGCACCCCTGTGCCCCATGGGTAATCTTAGTGAGTCAATCTGCAGAAAGATGCCTTCAGCTTGATACTGTTGCTGTCCCCATCTCCCAGGGCACTGAAAAGAAAAGCCTAAAGTCCAGCAGTTTGAGACAACCTGTCCGTTCCGGCCAGCTCAGTAATTTCGGAGTTGGCTCACCTGTCTGCAAGTTTCTTCACCACAGTTCCTTTAAACACTTGTTTACCTACTTTTATTTTATGTGTATGAGTGTTTTGTTTGCATGTACGTAAGTGCATCATGTGCGTGCAATGCCAGAGGAGGCCAGAACAGGGTGTCAGGTCCCCTGGAGTTACAGACAGTTGTTAGCTGCCACGAGGGTTCTGGGAACTGAACCTCAGGTCCTCTGCAAGAGCAACCAGTGCTCTTAACCTCTGAGGCATCTTGCCAGACCTCTTCACCAGGATTATTGCTAATGTTTTCTCCAGAAGAACCTAGTCCTTAGCAAGCCTTAGATCTCCAAAAGAGGTCCAAGCTAAGAAACTAAAGCCATACCAGCTGTTTAGGAAGGTGGGCTCTCCTCTCTTGGCTCTTGGCCATTACTTGGCAGGCAGACTTTGTTCTGTGGTTGCTAGTTCAAGGTGCGGGGGATGGAACCTGACACTGTCTACACGTCAGAGAGACATGCAGGGAGTTGCAGGCCCCCCTGAGACATCCGTCTTCTCTCCACCGAGTCGACTCTGCAGTTCATTAATCAGATCCTCCAAATTTGTTTAACCATTATTTATAACATCATTAAATCCAGTGACACTAAGAGGTGTCACCATGAGCATCAGGCAGATCTGATGTTTAACGCTTTGAGCAGTGTGTGAAGGAAAAATGGCCTCTCTCCACCCTCTTCTCCTCCTCTGCACTTTTCAGGGAGACTGAACAGAAATTAATGTTGAATTTTCGTGATATGTAAAGGTCTAAACTTATTCTGAATCTTAATTGACTTAATAGCCTGTTGCTTTTTGGAAACTGAAGATGAGATCTAACCCAGAGATGGGCTTAAGCAGAATGCAGCCACGTTGCAATATGAGAAACAGCCTCATTTGGTGGCTACAGCAGGAGTATTGTATAGATGCAGATCAAATCCTGTGTTTCCCATGGTCCTTTTTATGATCAATTAAGACAGTCCTCGGGTACAAACTTAACATCAGAGTTGTGTAATGTAGCGGACTGAAGCGTGCCCTCTGACTGCGGGGAGAATGTCTCTTTGTGGCAGTGATTCTCAGGGTACCTTTGCCCACTTCTACTTTTGAGCTGGCCTCAAAAGGCCAAAGTCACACGTTTTGGAAATGGTTTTGTAAACTGTAACGAAGGTATCTTTCTTTAACAGCTTCCCACCCAAAGACGCCAGAGTGCTTTACAAACTTATCAAAGTGATATACACAGGCCGTTGAGGCTCTGCTGAAATACTGGGGCCTGAGGGAGCTACAGTCACTGGTGACAAATCTCACATGCAGGGTCATTGGCAAGGAGGGAGTGTGTCCAGCATCTAAAGCATCCTGTCCAAGCAGAAGGCCTTTCCAGGGTCATAGGAGCAGTGGTCCGGTCTACCACATACCCCGACATGATACTCAGTAAGTGTAAGGTTTGATGGTTTTCCACCCCAGGTGTCATGGCTATGAAGTTCCTGCTACAGCTGGTTCCATGCTGGGGCCATGTTTGTAAAATTCTTGCTGTACGAACTTGAAGACCTGTTATCCAATCCCCAGAACCTGTGGGGGGAAAACAGGTGTGTTGATACATGCTTATAATTCCAGTACTAGGAAAGTAGAGACGGGCAGATTGCCGGGGCTCAGTGACCAACCAACCTAGCCTACTTGGTGAGCTCCTGGCCAGTAAAAGAACTTTTGTCAAAAACAAAGTGACTTAAAAAAAAGTCAGTGGGGCCATGGACTGAAGAGATGACTCAGGTTAACTACAGGTGCTGCTCTTACAGAGAACCTGAGTTTGGTTCCCAGCACCCACATCTGGCAACTCACAACCAACTGTAACTTCAGTTACAGGGGATCTGACTCTAACCTCACAAGGATGCCTGTACTCAGACACACATACCCAGAAAGACACACACATATACAAAATTAAAAACAAATAGTAAATCTTTAAAAATGGTGGCTGGCTCCCAGGGTACGACACCTGAGAGTGTCCTCTGGCTTCTACATGCATTTGCATACATGTATTCTTATGTACACACCCACAAACTGCTTCTTCCCTTGGTTCCATTTATTTCCTGTTAGGTGCTGAAAGATGCCCTTGGACACCTATACTCTGAAAAGTGAGCAAATCTCCTTGCTGTGTCTCTTAGCACAGTAGGTCATCATGGGCTAAAATGGTCCATCCCAGTCTTTCCAACTGGCTAACTATAGGGCAGAGCTGTCAACTCTGTAAAGGACCGGTTCAAAGCAGAAGGCTTTTGACTGTGCTTTAATAAATAGTTGAAAATAATTCCTGTTTAATATGCTGGATGCTTCCTTGTAGATGACAGTGTTTAAATGCCTCCAGATGGCCTGTCTTTTTATTCAGTGGACTTAACCTAGAGTTCAAAGTTCAGTTCCATGGAGCAAGCCCTATTTGTCACCCTCCATAGACATGACTGTGTTTGTGTCTTAAAGGGGAGTACAAAGATGTGATGTCCCAGGAGCCTGCAGGGCCCATGCAGTAAATGGGAGTTTCAACTGTATTTGTGATTCAAATAATAGGAAAAACTTCCAGGTGCTCCAATAGATACATATATACACACTCTGCAGCACGTCTGGGGTCTGAGATGATGACAGCACTTTTATACTTTTATTGCAATAGTTCATTGGCATATGGATTTTTTTTGAGATGGAGTCTCACTGTGTGGCTCAAGCTGACCTGGAACTTCCTATTTCACTCAGAATTGCCTCTAACTCATGGTTTCCTGCCTCAGCCTCCTGAGAGGCGGGTTTATAGATGTGCATCACCACGGTCACTTTACTGTCATGTGTCTTAATTTCTGTTTTGAAGTAAGAAACCAAGAGATGTAAATACTATTCCCCACTGGAAGAAGGTTTCAGAATGTTTGGAAGGTATGTTCCTGCACGTTTATGTAACCCATTTAGGATATTCTTCAGCAAACTCAAGTTGATCATAATGGGTAGCAAGGTACAGTATGTAGAAAGATTTGAAGCCCTAAGAGAAGTCGACTATTCCCAGGTCCAGACTCACACGCCCATTCTTGTAAAGAGTGATCACTGTCAAACCTAAGGGGAGAAGTAACTGTGAAGTGCGTTGCCTTTGAACTGAAACGACATAAAAGCATATGGAACGTGGGGCCCAGGGCGAAGGAAGGCTGTATGTGCTGTCCTCCGAGAAGTAGATGGCGGGGAGATGGTAAGAGGGCAAAGGGCCACCAGCTGTGGAGCCAGGAGAACAGCAGGGAAAGGGACTTTTCTGGTCTCTGAGGGACTCTAATGGGCCTGTGGTGTGTGGCCAGCTGGGTGCTCTGGGTTGGAGGGAAGAGTATTTCAATTTAAACTCATGGAGACGAAACAGAAACCAGGGTACTGGAGAGATGATTCAGTGGTTAAGAGCAATGGCTGATCTTGCAGAGGACCTGGGTTTGATTCCCGGCACCCATACAGCAGCTAACAACCATCCATAACTCCAGCTCCAAGGAATCCAACACCCTCTTTTGACCTCCATGGGCATTGCACCACATGGGTGCACTTACCTACATGTAGGCAATACACTCATACACATAACATAAAAATAATAAATAAACCCCACAGAAACCAGAAAGGATCCTAAAGGGGAAATTCTAGTTACTTGACTCTGAAAATCTGTATGAGAGCTGAGAAAGGGGGGGGGGTGGCATCTGGCAGGGGAGAGAGGGAATCGGAAGGGAGAGGAGGTAGGAAGGAGGAGAAAGGAGCCACAGGAGAGGGAAGGAGGGTGGGAGGAAGGGAGGAGGGAGAGGAAGAGGAAGGGAGGGACGGAGAGAGAGAGAGGGGAGGGAGGGAGGGGGAGAGAGGGAGGAGATAGGAAAAGGGAGGAAGGAAGGGAAAGAAGGAGGGAGAGACCCAGTGAGACACAGAGAAAGGGAGGAGAGAGAGAGAGAGGAGGGAGGGAGGGGGAGAGAGACTAAGGCTCAAAGAGGCATATTATGACAAAATGTGAACTTCTCTAATAACCTCAGCAAAGAGAACAGATAAAATAAGCAGGCGTGTCTGTGAGGGCAGTCACCCACCAAGATCACACCGAGCTCCTAACGTTTCCTGACAGTAGCAAACCTCGGAGGGGCCAAAGAAACGGGAAGGAGGTTTGAGGCGGCAGCTGCAGGCAATGCTGTCGGTCAGACGGTGCCCTGGCAGAGATGGCAGAGCAGATGCTGGTCCGTGCAGGCCCAGGGTGCTCCCATTTCTGTGATCAAATAAATATCATCCCTCTGTAAAAGGCTTGAACAAATATAAATAGGAGAGAACTGGAGCCTGGAGATGATAAAAGTCCATGCTGTTGATTTACGCGAGTCCCCATCTATAGGGTTAGATGAGTTACTTCTCACAGAAACACCGAGAAAAATCGTCCTTAGGACCTGAAGAGAGCTTCTGTAATTTTTGAGGCATGGGTGGGGGAGGGTCAAGCAGGAAAAAAACATGGGTGTGGCTAACTTTTTTTTTTTTTTTAATGTAGAGAAGTCCTGGGAACTTCAGGCTGGTGAAGGCCACCCGCAGCCCCAGCATGTTGCTCAGCAGGTCCCTCTATTCATCCTCCTTAGCCCATGTGTCTGTTCCAGCATCTCCATCCACTTAGCAAATGTTACATGCTAGACATGAGGAATGTGCTAGAAAATGAGAGATGGTCCCTGATTGAACGCAAGGTTCAGTCAAAGAGGAAAAACATGGTCTGTGCATTCTAAGAGGACAAGGACGAGGTCACCTACTAGAACGGGGGATGGGACACCAAGAGGTATCAGGATCCCTGTCTGCTAAGGCGTTGACGAAATGTGAAATGTTGGTGATGGAGAGAGGCACAAACCCAGTTCAGACTGGCTGAGGTTAAAGGCCATTTCATGGCTCACATATATGACTTCACATATAGTCTGGCCTTTAGTTGAGCATAAAACTCAGACTCCATCCTATGCTAGGAAGACTGCATCTCTTCTGTCTTGACTCCATCCTCCCTACATAATTTCTTTCTGCTTAGTCTCTCCTGTCTTGGGCGAAGATGGCTGACAACTCCTCACCCTCATACTCAGTCTCCCAGACAACCACTGGAGATGGTCTTGTTCCTCCCCATAGTTAAAATGAGAGCTCAGAACTTTTATGAACATATGCCACATGCACCTCCCCAAATCAGCTATGTGACCAAAGATCAGATGCATGTGGTCCTGATGGAGGTTCAAGTCACATGCTCCATCTACAACCACCTATGAAGCCAGCCTGCCTGTGGCTGTGACGGAGGGTCTGTTAGATTAAGTGGTGTCTCCAGAGCCAGAAAGAAGATGCTCAGTTGGGACTGCAAGGCCTTTGCTGTCATTGTGTCCGTGTAGTCTGCTGGTCAGAGGACACTGGAAATACAGAGACATATCCTCTGCCTTCTTTTTATCCTTTTCTTCCACTTTTTAAAATTATGTTTTTTATTCTGCTGAAGTGCTCTAGCTAGAGCCTCTCGAACAACACTGGGCAGCAGTGGTAAGGTTATGGTACTGGGAAATCATTCCATCTGTTAAACTTCTGATCCAATTTGCTTTCCAATGCTGTGATGAAACACTGACCAAAAGCACCATAGGAGGAAAGAGTTTATTTCAGCTTGCAGGTTTTGTGGAGGAAAGCCACAGCAGGAACTCAAGGCAGGAACCTGGAGGTAGGGACTGATGTGGAGTCTCGGGGGGGGAGCTCTGCTGACTGGCTTGCTCACTACTTTTCTTTTTTAAAAAATAATTTATATTTTATGTGTGTGACTGTTTTGCTTGCATTTTTTAAGTGCAGCACATGTGTGCAATTCCTGTAGAGACCAGAAGAGGGTATCAAATCCCCTTCAACTGGAGTTGCTGACCATTGTTAACTGCATTGTGGGTGCTGGGAATCAAACCTGGGTCCTCTGGAAGAACAGCAAGTGTTCTTACCCACTGAGCCATCTCTCCAGCCCCTTAGCTATCTTTTTTATACAGCCCAGGCCCTCCTGCCTAACAGTGGCACTACTCCCAGTGGACAGGGCCTCCCTATATCAGTTAGCAATCAAGATAGGTCCACAGGCCAAACTGATGGCGAAAATGTCTCTGTTGAGTTTCCTCATCCTTGGTTGTCAAGTTGACAACCAAGATTGACCATCACAGACTTCATTGTCCTTAAGCCTAGTGTCAGCCAGGGCTTTTCATGTGTGCTCTTGGTCACTTTGAGAGAGTTCCCTTTAATTCCAGGTTTGAAACTTTTTAGCATGAACCAGAGTGCTTTTATAAAAAACTTTATGTCCATTAAGATGATTGTGAATTTTCTCTTGTCTTTTAGTTTGGTTACATTCTTTATTGCTTTAATAATTGTTGCTTAGAAAGTAAACCAACCTTCAAGTATGGCTGTGCTTTTTCAAGTTTGTAAAATATTTTAGCTGTTATATACTAAAGGCATGCGCCACCACGCCCGGCAAAAGATGATTTTTTAAAAGGTGAGGGAAGGGCTGGAGAGATGACTCAGCAGTTAAGATCACATACTGCTCTTGCAGAGGACCCGAGTTCAGTTCCCAGCACACCAATAAGACAGCTCAAAATGACCTGTAACTCTACCTCCAAGGGATGCAATGTCTTCTTCTAGACCCTGTGGGCACCTGCACTCACATGCACATGACCATAAAGACACACATGTGCATATACATAACTAAGAATACTAAAATGCATCTTTAAAAAGAAACAAATTTCGGGGCTGGAGAGATGGCTCAGTGGTTAAGAGCACTGACTGCTCTTGCAGAGGACCCGGGTTTGATTCCCAGCACCCACATAGCGGCTATGAACCATCTTTAACTCTGGTTCCAGGGAATCTGAAGTCCTCTTCTGACCTCCACAGCATTGCACGACACAGGTGCACTCACATACATGCAGGCAATACACTCATACACATAAAATAAAAATAATAATAAAAAAGAAACAGATTTCTTCTTTCGCTGTTTTAAAGGGTAAAAGCCCAAATCAGTGCCACTGGTCTAAAATGAAAGCATTGGCAGGGTGGACCCCCGTGAGGACCGGATGTATTCGATCTTCATTGGTCACGTAACTGATTTGGGGAGGTGCGCATGGCATACTTGGGGCCCCAGGGAAGATTCCATTTTGTTCTTCTTCTACCTGTGGCAACGACCAGGGTTCTTTGACACCTGATTATGTCACTGCTCTCTTCCAGACCAGCATCTTTAAGTGTCCCTCTGTTCCCTCTTCTCATAGTCTCTTGGAGTCCCTCTGGCTCCATCTTCTAAAGCAAGAGTGAACACATTTAAATCTGCTTGGATCATCCAGGAAAATGCCCCTCTTCAGAATCCTTAATTTAATTACGAGTGCACAGCCTGGTTTCTTTCCCCAAAGAAGGTAGTGTGTCTAGGTTCTCGGGATAAGAACTTGACGTCTTTAGGGTCTGTTTTCTGCCTACCGCATGCTGAAGTCACTTCGCCAGTGTGTTCCTGATGACGCATGTTTGTGTGATTGTAAGGGGACAGCAGACTTTGTTTTCATATGTTTCTTCATATGTTTCTTGGCTTGCTTTTTGAAGCAGTGTCTCCTTGTTCAGGCTAGCCTGGAACCATCCATGTAGCCTAGGCTCACGTCAAACATGCCAATCCTCCTGCCTCACCTTCCAAGTGCTGGAATTACTGCAACCATCTCTCTTTGGATAACATTTACGGCTTTGATCTCCATGAAATTTTGGCCTCACCAACTGCACTGGGAAATTTTTCCTATTTGAGGGAGGGGATGATTTGCAACATATTAATATTGTGCCTAAAATTTAATAAAAATAGTGAGAATAAGATTTAATTGCTTGATAAGATACCCTAGAAAAAAATCTCTCTTGGTCTGGACTTCTGGAAATATTTTAGATTACTGACTTGTTATTTGTGGGTTTTGTTTCTTTGTTTCTTAATTGCTTCGGCTATTAAGAATTTTGGTTTCTTCTCGAGTCACTTTGGGAATTTGTGTCTTCCCAGCAGTTTATCTAGTTCATCTAAACTGTCTAATTTTCTTACGTATAATAGTATTCCCGCATAATTCTTTCCATTTCTGTAAGATCAGTAGCAATGGTTCCTGTTCTCATTTCTTTATTTGTTTTATCATCTCTCTCCCTTCCTCTCCCTCCCTCTCCCTCTCTCCCTCTCCCTCCCTCTCCCTTCCTCTTTGTTACTATTTTTTCTAGTTAGTAAAGTAAGTCCATGATCATTTGAGAAAAGTTTCGGGCTTTGCAATATCCAGATGCCAATCACACCAGTCTTTTAAACTGCCTCCACTGCTGACCCTGCCCAGGAATCAGCACCTGCCTTTGGGGAGATCTTTGTACCAGTCGCTGGGGAGATAAGGACACACATGCACCTGCATCTAATTAGCTGCCGTGGGTGCTGGGATTTGAACCTGGGTCTTCTAGAAGAGCAAGTGTTCTTAAACCACTGAGCCATCTCTCTACCCCATCCACTGGATTTTATAGCATTTTGAGATGTTAAAAGATCTCTCTCCCTCCCTCTCCCTCCCTCTCCCTCTCTCTCCCTTTCCCTCTCCCCCTCCCCTTTCTCTGTATTTGTCTTGGTCAACCTAGCTAAGATTTGTCAATCTTGTTGATATTTTCAAAGAACCAATTTTGGCTTTCATTGATTTCTTTTGCTCTTCTACAACTCACTTTAAAGAACCCACTGGTGAATTAAATTATATCAGGCTGAACTGGTGTGTCGCTGTGGAAGAGGAGAAAGGGGCCAGGCATGGAGCTCACGTCTCTAAGCGGCTATATCACCTAGGGAGAGATGAGCACATCAGTGAGTTTATGAGTTACGGAGAAGCAGACACATGCAGTGTTCTCCCTCACCTAGAAAACGGGCTCTAGAATCAAAGTCAGGCCCAGATCCTGGCCTGAGCCCTACGCATGCCACAGTAACAGGTGAGCCTGTCTCTTAGCCAAGAGAGGTTTTCTGTTTGCTCCAGAGACCCAGTGTAGGATCAGGCCCAGAAGCTGAAGCCTCATGTCAGGGCACTGTCCATGGACTAGCTCTAAGGGAGGGTGGAGATTAGACTCACTGTGAACCTAAGAAGATAAGAAGATCTTTGGTGAGCCCCAAGTCAGTCAGGGCTCTGGGGAGTGAACTGGGGGTCTTGCACATGCATGGCAATTGCTTCTCCTCGAGTTCCTGTTCATTAAGTATAAAGTAAAAATCAGAGTATCTATTCCAAGGGGATCCCCCATTTGCCTCTGTCTGGTACAGAGTGGAGATTTGGTGACCACTGTTCCATAAGTGAAGTGGGATTAAGGATTCATGTACATAGTGTGTTCATAACTATATGTGGTGATCCTGAGGTTTTGATACTTGCTACTGTTTCCTGAAGACTCCAGAAAGCAAGTAAGCTAGATACGGATATTTCAAGCAAAAATTTGAAGAGGTTAGGGCTCTTTCCCCTGCAAAACTGTGGACAAAGGTGGCCTGTTGGGGAGGTCTCTGAGAGGAATCCTGTCCTTGCTTACAGTGTTATGGAAAATGGTTAGATGTCATATTTTTATAGAAGATGTCTATGGTGGTCCATCTTCACTTTTAAGTTGATTGGATTTAGAATCACCATGGATATACCTCTGGGTGCGTCTGTGAGGAGGGTAGGTGAGTTCAGAAAGGGTTAACTGGAAAAGAAGACATAGCCTGAGTGTGGGTGATGCCACCTCTTGGGGTAGGATCCTAGACTGAAAAACCAGGAGAAAGCGAGCTGAGCACCAGCATTGACCTCTCTCTGCTTCCTGACTGAGGATGTCATGTGACCAGCCACCTCATGCTCCTATTGCCAGTGCCTTCCCCACCATGATGGACTGAGTCCTTGAACTGTGAGTCAAAACAAACCAAGTTCCTTTTGTGAAGTCATAGCAACATGAGAAGTGAGCAGTGCATAGGTAAATGTGAATCTAGAAGATCAAGGTCATGGTTAACAAGTGGACCAACGACCAACTTTCTCAGTGGAGGCTTTACAGCATGGGGAACTGGGAAATGGCTGCCTTGTTATTCAGAGTCTTTGTGAAACCTTCTCCCCGAGAGGTTTTCCTCCTCCAGTTCATAAAAGTCCACATTATTTAGAAACAAAAGAAGAGGTTTAGATTTAGGATTAAACCCATCTGCTAATCCAGAGATTTTAAGAGGAGAAAATTAGAACAAAATATTTACTCAGGTGGTGACTGTGGCATCCAAGCTCTTCCCAGGCTGCTCAGACTCTGTGATTGTCATTTGCGCAGGCCCCCGCCCCGATTACTCAGAACCATCAATTTCCATCCATGTTGTCGTGGGGTCCTGAGGTTATTCTAGTCCCAAGAGAAAAACCACTATCTACCAATTTTTAGTAATTTTAAGATAAGCAGAGAGTACAGGAAAAAGCGGAGGTTTCCTGTGTGGCGGTACCGTCTCTTCTAAGTCACCATGGCCAGCACGTCTCAGAATACAGAGACATCATAAGTACTGCGTGCACAGAGTGATGGGTACAGCTAGCATTTAGAATTGTGTTAGGGATGAACTCTCTCTGGTATTCTTGGTGATTACTCATTCCCTCCTTAAAGCTGATAATTCTTGTTTCTTAAAGCACTTTGGTGATTCTGTTAGATGCAAAAAATACACACATTTCCTTTCTCCTTAAAATTTTCCCGTGAGACTTTGCGAGCGGTGCGAGATAAAGCTCTGATGACTCAAGTGAGTGGATTTCCGTCTTTATTGCTCATCCTGTAGGCAGCATGAGAGATCCAAGCCTTCTTCACCGTGTACAGGCTGAGATCTGTTTGAGTCCCTTTTACAGGAAGGTTCACACAGTCCCCGGCCCTAGGTGGGTGAAGAGCCTTCCTCTACTAGCTCCATCAGCCCCTGGCCTCTTCATCAACCAGGAAAAAAGAATATACGAGTAGAGAAATGGCCCAGAAGGGAGGGGGGGGGCTACCCAGAGCCCTCCCAGCAGAGGTGTGAAGCACGGGTGACATTGCGTGGTATAGCCTCGGCTATAGGCTCGGTGTCTCTGGGTCCAGCTGTTTATCAGGCAGAGCTGGACATCAACCACTGTCTGTATTCGAGGACAGAGGATAGCGCCAGGCTTCTACCAGTCAACATTTGCCTTAGAACCCCGACAGACATCTGCTTAAATCTTATTGGTTAGAAAAATACCACGTGGTTTGCCTGTCTGGTCTGTACTGGAGGCTGTGGATGTGTATCTGTCCCCAGCCACTAAAGCAGGTTTGAAAAGAAATTTAGGAACGGGTGTTGGACTAGCTACTTGGAACTAACTGCCTTCTGGCACATGGACATTTTATTGGCTCTATATTAGAGAGAATAAAACATGTCAAGGAACCAGACATGACCCCCAGACCTGAGTTTATAGTCACTGCAGACCAGCCCTGGCTGGCTCCTGTCAATCCAGGAAACGGCTGTCCCTTGATTCAGCAGCTCCAGGTCACCTAACAACTAAAACTTGCCTTCTTTTTAGGTTGTTTTTCTCCATGGTCTCCATCTGCTGAAGCATTCCGTTTGTAAAGGTCCTTTTGTTAGGTAATGAGTTCAGCCATTAAGGCTTGCAGAGCTGCTTACCAGAGCCTCTGAGGAACATGGGCTAACCAGCAGGGGAGGTGGTATGATTCCAAACAACAGGGAGGTGGTATGATTCCAAACAACAGGCATAAACTAAAACTGAAAGAGAATCATAATTATTCTGTAGATGTATGTGGGTGACTGGATCTTTCCATAAGGTCACAAGTTGATGACTTCTCTGTAATGGGCCAGTTATTAAATTTTGTGGGCTTGGAAGGCCATACGATTTATTTTGTTGCAACTATTAAAACTGCTAAGTATAAAAAACCCTGTAAATAATATATAAATGAATCAGCACAGTCCGTTCCAGTGAAACTTCATCTACAAAAGTAGTCTTTGGTCACGTTTGACCTGGGGATCAACCCACAGTTTGTAGATCCTTACATGAGACTCTTCAAAGCACTAAAGCATTTTCGTGCCCTTGGGCTTTCCTGAAACTTCAGCGGTCCCAACAGAGGCACTGACTTCCCAACACCCTGCCCTGATCACAGTGTTCTACACAGTGCATTCTAATAGCATTGTTTGGAATTATGTCCCCATCTTGTCCTGCCCCCCTCTGTAAAAGCTCATTCTCTGCCTGGATCTTGCTTTTAGCTCCTCAGGCATGCTCCTGAGACAGGGCAGATACTCAGGGAAGGAAGCCCAACTCGGCTGCCCCAGATGGAATTATGTACTCCACTCTTCTGACCATCTGAGGCCTGGGCAGGAGGACACCCACCAGACAGTGCTCACGACATCCATGTTTGTCAAGGGCTGTCACCAGTCCCCATACTAAGCTGGTATTTTCGGCTGTGTATTTGAGTCCTCTGCCCACTCACAACTTTATGAAGAAGGGTCACAAACCTGCTGGTGTATGGCAGTAACAATCACTAATTTCACTGACAAACCTGCGGTTTCTGAGGCTCCACTGGGGATCTGTTCATCTCTTTTTTCCAGTGTCATTTGAGGCAGCCTGAAGGCCCTGGTAAGTCAACAGCTGGAGGCTGGACTCATTTCAAATTTGTTTTCTAATGTGCCTGTGGCTGATCTTGGCTCTTGGCCAGAACATTTGCACAAGGCCTCTCCCTGCAACTGATAAGCCTCTTCACAGGATGGTAGCTTGTGCCAAGAGTATGCATCCAAAGAGAACCTGGTAGAAAAGCTGTGGGGCACAGCTGTCATCTCAGCCCTTGAGCTGTGGAAACAGGAGGGATCAGGGCTACATGAGACCCTGTCTCAAAAACTCAGAACAAGAGGCTAGAGATGGCTCAATGGTTTAGAGCACTGGCTGCTGTTACAGAGGACCCAGTTTGGTTCCCAGCACCCACATGGTGACCAACGACCATCTGTAACTCCAGTTCCAAGGGATCTGATGCCCTCTTCTGACTCCATGGGCACTGCACTCATGTGGTACACTTACACACATGCAGGCAAAACACTCATACACATAAAATAAAAATAAATAAACCAAAAAAACTTTAAAAGTCTCAAAAATGAAAGAAAAAAAAATGGAAGCACCACTCGACAAGGTCTGTGGTGTCTGAGACAGTCCAGGTTTGCACCGAGATCAAAGGAGTTCTACTTCCTGGTAAGGGCTATCACATGGCGTCTTATGGAGGGAGGATAAGACAGGGAGAGAGTGGTTGAATTCTTATGATCCCTAAATCCTGAAGTATGGGGAGATTTATAAAGAGCTCTGTCTCCTCATTTCATCCACATTAATGAGAAATCTTCAGAGAGACTGGGAGTGAAGTGAACCCCTCCCTCCACCTCTACATGCTCCTCCTCTCCCGTGTGTTGATCTAGTCGGATTCTCTAAGCGTTGGAGTGGAGGGGCTGCTTCCGCTGCCCCCTTGGTTCATGACTCACGTGAGCAGAGCTCTTCAGAGTGCTCACAGGTTTGCCAGGTGTGTTCTTAGAGATTTCTGACTTGGGTGAGATCACTTCCTGTCTAATTTTATAAGCATTATTTCAATTTTTAAATTATCAGATCATATTCTACAAATATTTATGTTGTGATTTGGATCAGATTGATACTCTAGGTTTCTGTGTATGAAAATGTGGCTTATGCTGTAGACTGGATGTCTGCATGTTTGGTTATGTTAAACCTATTCCCCAGTGCAATAGTATGTAGATGTGGGGCCTGTGTGGGTGATGAGCTCATGAGCGTGGACGTCCTAATGAAGGGGGTTCCTTCCCTTACACAAGAGAGACCTCAAGATCACCCTTGTCCCTGATGACCACATGAAGACAGAATGTAAAGATTCTGTTTTGTGAGCCAAAAAGTGACCCTGACCAGACACAGAAGCTTCTGGTGACTGGATCTTTGACTTCCAAACTATGCAAAATAAGTTTCTGTGGGTTTTTTAAGATTTATTTTTAATTATGTGTATGTGTGCAGTTCCAGGAGAAGCCGGAAGAGGGTGTCAGATCTGAGGGAAATGGGTTTGCGGGTGGTTGTGAGCTGCCTGGTGTGGACGCTGAGACCAAGACACAGGCCCTCAGCAAGTGCAGCGAGTGCTTTTAACCACCGTCTCGCAGGCCCTTTCTGTTTGTGTCCAAACCACCCTGTCTGCAGTGTCCTATTTTAGCACCCCAAGTGGACTGAGACAAAAATAGAGAAAAGTAGAGAAGTCTCAAATCTGTAACCTGGAGGGGTTTTCACAGACCGAACACAAGCATGTATCGGGCACCAGGATGGAGAGGCAGTCTGGCCAGTCCCCAGCGTTCGGCCCCCAGCCGCCTCTCGGTATGCCACCAGGGTAATCACCATCCCCACTTTTAATAGCACATTTTGTCCGCCTCTTTTGTACTTTATGTAAATGGAACCATCCAGACTGTCCTCTTTTGTGTCGGGATGGCACTCTAGCTTTTAAAATACCATAATAGATCAATAGCTAACACGGAACAAACAGCCCACACCAGGTACTTTGCTAAGCACTTTATGTGCATTAGATTAAACCCAGTGCATTAACTATGGACCACATGCGGCTGTTTTAGTTTTGACTTTGAGGCAATGCCATGGCTCACGTAGGGGTATCAAGTGTCCATGTTCCTTCTTCCACATCCAGTTCCGTGTTTTCCTTTTTTATAAATAATCTATTAAAACTAGGAGTCTCTTCAAGTCATGTTGCAAAGGGAGTTCTGCATCCACTGTTTTTGCACTTGAGGCTTGTGATTAGTCTTTAATAAACATGTTAAGATGTTCTGAGGACTATGAGCAGATAATCGTACCAAATCTACTACCACAAACTAAGCACTTAAAATCAATGCTATGGGGCAGTGGCACTGTCTAACTAAATCAGTGTCTTGAGTTTGCCCAAGGTGAGAAGAACAGAGGGGATTTAACACCCACCCCATGTATTTTCTTTTCTGGAGATGATGAACTAGGCAGAAGGACATAAATCACTACTGCTCCCTACATCCCAGTTCTGAGGTTTAAACATGCATCAGCCTGGGGCTCTAATATTAGACTGAAGGCTGTAACATTTCCCCTCTGGAGCAGCTTTTGATGGTTTTCACCAAACAGAGGAATTCTGGCTCCATTATGAAAGAGGTTGAACAGTCTCCTGAAGCTGGTTCCAAGCACGGTGCACCCCAGTTTCTTGTGTTATGATCCCTCTGGGAACTTCAAAGACAGTCTTGGGATTCAGAAATTATACATTTGACTCTTCTAGAATATACAGTTTTCCATATACAAATTTCTCACCATGTCATTATAGGTAATTAGAAAATAATATGAATCTCTTCTTTGAAACCTGAACTGTTAGCGAACTAACCAATAAGAAAAATTAATGTAGCCACTGGGAGATATTAATTCCATTTTCCATCATTCAACATGTGTCTCTTCTGCTCTGGAAAGACTTGAACTCAGACCACATTGTGCAAAATGGCTCAGTCTGATGCTCTGGGCCTTAACACAAGGTTGGTGGTTTTATAAACAACAGGGAAACAAGGATTGGACCTTCAGAATTTCTTCTGTGTTAGGAGTCAAGGTCCATGGGACAGGATGTACCTCCACATAACCATGTCCAGTACAGAGCCTGATTACAAGGAATATTCAGGAAACTCGCGTTGAATCCAAAGGAGGCTGTGGTTCAGTCCCCTGTAAATTCCAAGATGACTTGTGGACAAGGTAATCACATCACATTCTGGGAAGACTTCAGCTGCTCTGCATGTAGATGACATGGATTTCTTAGTCGAGAGAACTTTCTAGAAAGACATTCTACACTGTGCTCAGACGCATATAACTTGGAGTCCCATGAACGTAGGTAGATGAGGTTAAAATTTTTTTATATTTTAGTGCAGTCATTGCAGTATTTACCACATGTTAACGCTAAAATGATTTATTTATCTGAACCTCAAATTCAACTGGGGATCTTGTGACTTTTTAAAAACTTGGTCCCACTATGCCCATTTTCATGGTGTTTAGCTTTCTGGGTTGTAATTCCTAAGGAGTTGAAGGGTTATTTTTCAAGAGGCACATGGATTTGGTTTGTGGTAGCTGATCTACACGAGAACAATCTTCATTTTGTCTATGAAATTCACCACTAAAATAAAGGATAATTCACCACTTAAGAATTTGCAGTATTTCTGGCATCCTGCCTGACAACTTGTGATAACTGACTTGAGAATCAAAGCCAGTTTGGTAGGCTGATGTGATCGGGTGAATTATCAGGAATGATGTAATAAAGATGAACCTTAAATCCTTCATTGGGGCCCAAATAATGAACTGCTCTTGGAGACTCCTGGTCGAATGGGGACCAAGGCCTTTGTAAGTCTTGCATACAGGAAAGCAAGAGTTAGTATTTTAACCTACTGTAATGTTAGTGTATTTTATAACTATTTTTAGTTTCCTCTATTTTTTACTACCTGCCTTAGAATGAACTTTAAGGTGTCCCTACCAAATAATTCTGTGGACTTGCTTTTGGTTGTGTGGTAAAATTGTTTCTAAGTCTTTTATCTAAAATACTTCAGACTCAATTTGTGTATCACACACAGACATTGTCTATGAATCGCCCAGGCCTAAGTGACACATCTACAGTGCAATCTCTACACCTAAGGCACATGGAACATAGAACAGGATAAAGAAGAGGACACTAATGGATCTCTCAGTTCTTGTTAATGAAGCTCATACGACAGAGGGCCAGGAACACAAAGATCACAAATGGCCAAAAGGTAGAGATTGAGAGTCTGCAGAATGCTGGTCCTTGGACAGGACTCCTATGTTAAACTTCACCCAGCCGTGGCTCAGGGACCATCAAGGGAGAGGTTGTGGAAAGATTGTAAGAGCCAGCGAGGAGGTGCAGGACCATGTGGAAACAGAGTCCTACAAGCTCCTGGGAACCTGCTCATATGATTCTATGGCAATGGTGTCAGCATACACAAGTCCCATGCAAACGCAGGCAGACAAAATCCCAGAATAGAACAGGGGAAATGAACAGCGGACCCCAACCTTAGCTGAAGGAATATTGGCAACTGATTCCTGCTAGATGAGGAAGAGCTGATCTTCCTAAAGCAAGAGACTCTAGATCGACTGACTAGACCTCAGGATGGACCTGCACTGGGGAATGTCTGGGGACACTGACTTGTTACAGTGAGCCTTAACACAGATAACAGAGTATATGGGTTCCAATGGGTTTATGTGTGGGAGGATGCCAGTGGGGACAGGGATATAAAGATGATTGTTTGAGATACTCTGTATGAAATACACAAAAATTCAATAAAAACAAATTTTTAAAAATGTTTGTGCCTTGGGATAAATGAGACATGGGTCTTTTCCAACATGTCTTCCTGGCATTGAGTCACAGGGAAAAAAGCAGGAAAGGCCAAGTGGGAAATCAGCTCGGAAAACTCTGCCCTAGTCTCTTGGCTCTCAGACTGGTCTGGGCATTCCAGTCACCTGCAGGCTTTGTGATAGTGATAATACACTCAGGGTTTCTAACTCAGAAGGTCACGAATTTGCATGTGTAACTGGCTCCCCCCAATGGAGTTGCTATAGACCATCAGGTTCATTTGTAAAGTTCTCTCCATAACTATGAATGTCTGTGACCCATGTGTCCCCTGGATCAACACTGTGAGAGTAAGTCCACTCAACCCTGCTCATGTGTACTTCCTGCAGTAGTGCTCAGGGTCCTGCACATTTATGACAGAAATAGATGGGATGTGGGGATATGGTCCAACCATTCACCCCACTGGGTATCAGTGCTGTGGTTTGTCCTCCGTTCCTCTGAGAGCTCTTTTTTGAAGTTCATGGTGACGTAGTGACAAGCACTGAGGCACTCTCTTCCCACGGCATCTCAGGTCCTTGATGTGTGGTACGACCTAACATGGCGTCACTATAATCCAGATATGTGGTGGACTAGAATCCACACTTTTGTCCTAAAATACCACAGAGCAGATAGGATCTGCAGAGCACGCCATTCTGTTTAAAGAACTAACAATAATAACCAGTGTTTAATGAAACCAGTGAGTGCCTGTTCCCTGCTGATAGAGTGGTCACACTCACGGTCACATTGTCTTCTATGAGTTTTTTTAAAAAAATCTTTATCCCCTTGGAACAGCCATAGTGCCTTGACTCACCTCTGTGCCTGCTATGCAGATAGCAAAGGGCCATTTCCATAAACAAACACTCCCAATCATGTTTTCAAACCTGTTTCCTTTCTTCACTGATTTACATTCACTGATCAGATGGGGTGGGTCTTTTAATAGTCTCTCTCTGTCTCTCTCTCTCTCTCTCTCAAATTCCACAAGAACAAGGCTAGCCTCTGTTTATTCATAGAGTGACTATGGAGCCTTAGTGTGCAACCTAGTACCTAGTAAATATGCACAACCTGTGGCCAAGTATGAGTTAGCACATGTGAACCAATAATCATGGAGACTACCTGTTGATCCTTTGTGTTATTTCTGAACACCCAAGAACTTACTGTGTTTAGTAATGTCTTCATGTCGCAGTCAACTGCCAACATGAATGGGAGAAATTTCACAGGGACCCACTCCTAGGTGAAGGACTACAGGCAATCAGTGGCTGCTGGGAGAAGTGATCGGCACTAAACATATGTACATATGGGTACCACTAACTGAACTTAGTAAATTGCATATGTACACACAGACACACACACACAGACACACACACACACACACACACAAACACACACACACAAACAATTATAGAAGAAGAAGAAGAAGAGGTCATACATTTGAGAGTGTGTGCAGACATGGAAGGAGCTGGATGGGTGGACAAATATACTTTGATTTAAATATCAAAAACAATAAAAGGATTAAATTTTTAAAAGTCTGTGTGTATACTTGTAGCGAAGCTGGTGTTCTGATGGTTTGTAGGTTATGCTATTTATTCATTATCAATCACATCTACAATCAAGCTTAATTGTATGTTTTCTTTTTTGTGGGGGAGGTGTTTGAGATAGGATCTCATTGTATATACCCCTGACTGGCCTGGAACTCACTATATAGACCAGGCTCGACTTAAATTTAGGGTGATCCTCCTGTATCTCCCTCCTGGGTCCAGGGATTACAGGCTCTGGCATGATCCCCCTTCTGATGGAAGCCCTTGACCAAGAAATTTTGAGCGGATGCCTCTGGGCCGCAGAGAGTTGTTATATGTGAATCTCCTCCTTCCTTAGCCGGGATAACTGACCCGGTCTGTGATGTTCCCATAGTTCTCTTAGTCTGTTAAACTCTCATTTAATATCGGAGCCCGTTTCTGTTCACTTTCTGTTCACCTTACTGCTCCCTCTCCCCTCGATCTGCTTGTCTTCCCACTTTCGGTTCTGAGGCTCAGACCTAAGGCCTTTCACATGTACTCTACTACTGAGCTACATCCAAGTCCATATTTTTGTGCATCTTTAGTTTATAAAAGACCCAATGACACAAAAATCAAGAATTTAAAAGACACAGCATAATGAAAAACAACGATTAGATGTTAACATTAAAACAACACCAAATTTACTTCCTGTTTTCCCGTCACCATGGAGAGCTGGAACTACCTTGGTTTTAATCATTTACTGTGTTGATTGGAAGGAGACAGAGGAGACGGAGGCAAGGGAACAACACGGTGACACATGGGATGGTTGCAAATACTTCCTCTCCACCCCTTGGCATTTATTTCTCGCAGAAATGTAAGAAGCTTTATGGAGAGGGCCAGTGGACCAAACAAAGAATAGATTTTCCAACATCTAGTTTTCCAGAGGCATGAAAACAGGCTGGTTCCTTTGTAAATCTTACCCCAGTAAAGAGAGGACAGCGAATCAGGATGCAGGGAACACAGTCCTGTGGAGAGTTAAGCCTCCTGGTGGGTCTGGCTGATGCAGGAATAGAGCTCGGAGCCCTGAGAGGATTAAGTGAGCAATGCTTTTTTGAGCTTAGCCTGCTTAGATATCAATGGTCTTCACAAGTCTCAGAGGAGATAATGAGATAATTTCAAAACTGAGCTTTCCACAGAGGGTCCAAAGTATGAAGAGACTGTAGTGTTGGAAGGATGACGCACCCTCAAGCTTTCAGAGCCTGGGGTCGGTTCGGTGCTGGCCTTCTGTGGGGCTGTCACTGTTCAAAGTGCAAGACCGACCCCAGACCTTGGGGTCACCAGAGATGGTCCGAGTTCACACATGCCTCAATTAGAAACTTCAAGAAGACTCCAGGCTAGTGCATGTAGGTATTTAGGAGGCACTGGGAATGGCAGGAAGGAGCAAAATGTCAGTGCAGAACTCGGCAGCGTTAAGCTGTGATGGGTAAAGTTTAATGACGTAAGAGAATTGCGGAAATGATGCGGAAGACACAGAGTCACCCCGGCTGAAACTGGGGAACTGGATGTTGACACTCCAACCCCCTGTAGCCAAAGACGTTAATTCCAACTCTCCTGGTGGGGCACTGCTTCCAGGGAAGGGTGTAAATTCCAGGGTACTTCCCACCACAGGGTCTTCAGGTCTGCACCAAGCATGTTCCCACTCCCACAGTGCTCTAGAAATTCCCTAGATGGTATTGACACATAAGACATGGAATGAGGGTTTGGGGCAGTGCTGTCTGGGTTTCATCAGAGCAGACCTACTGTGGACAGGACAATGCACGCTCTTGCTGCGTCATCCCCTGTGGTTCTGGGGAGGGGAGGACTCTCCAGCATAAAGCTGCAGATCTTTGGAATGGGAAGTCATCAGGATCACAGTGAATTGGGATGGGGTGGAATGAGGGCAGGGTTCATAGTGTCGACTTGACAGGGCCTAGATCACTGATGAACAAGCCTCCAGGCATCCTGTGAGGGATTGTCTGGATTAGGTTAATTGAGGTGGGAAGACACGCTCTAAATGTGGGTGGCTGTATTCCCTGTGCTGAGGTCTGGGACTGCATAAAAATAGAATCTGTCTCTGTTCCTGACTGTGGATGCAACATGAGCAGCTGCCTGCCACCAAGCTCCTGCCTGACGTGTTGGACTGTACCCTCAAACTGAGCCTGAATGAACTCTCTTCAAGTTACTTTTGTCAGGTAATTTGGTTATAGCAACGAGAAAAATGACTACTAACACACTATGACAGCTTTTCTTCCGCTGTGCAGGATGCATCAGAGAGCAGGAATCAGGGCTGGCCAGATGGTTCAGTGGTTAAGTGCCCTCAAGTGTGAGAACCAGAGTTCAGATCCTGGAACCCTCATAAATGCCAAGTGGGTGTGGTAGCCATCTTGTAATTCCAGCCTTGGAAGGCAGAGATAGGAGATTCCCCAGAGCAAGCTGGCTAAAGAGACTAGCCATATAGGTGATCTCTGGGTTTGACTGAGATCTCTGCCTCACTGAATATGATAGAAGAGCTGTCAAGGATGATTCCTGATCTCAACTTGGGTCTCAACATGCACTCCCACTCATGTGCACATGCACATGCACACACACACACACACACACACACACACACAATTAGATAAAGTCTGGTTACAGTGCTGGAGTTCTCAATCAGATCAGAGAGATTTCCCTCCCCAGTTCTCTTTACCTGGAACAGAAAGTCTTAAATAGAGTTCGTAGATTAAAACAGCACTCCATTCATGCTGGCCTCTTTTTTTCTACAAATGCGAAAGCCAAGATCATTACCTGCTGTAAGCACCACCATCGAACTCAGAATTCCCAGACATTTTTCTGTTTCTGCTGGGATTAATTTTACAGTTTATTTACTTATATGTATGGAAGTCAACATTGCTTTTCATCCACAATATTAATTCAGGTTATTTTCAAATGAATATATTTCAATAAAGGCAAAAATCAATGCACAGAATAAAATTTAATAGCATTGCAAATAAACCAGCAAAGTGCTTGTGTATATTTAACAACTGGATCTTTGGAGAACAAAACCCAGTGTGCGCCTATGTCTGCAGTGTAAATTCTCCTGTTAGATTTCAAACTACTCACACACCATCCCTGAAGTTGGGTTTGGGAAGAGTTGTACATAGTTGATTCTCAGAAGTTAGAACGAGCCAGCTTCAACATACAGGCTACCCAGTGACATGAATGACAGTGTGCTGTTTGCAAGGTTTGTTTAATGGGGGAGAAACACAGTCCAGAATTGGTTATTTCAACCTAGACAGAAGTCAAAACTGAACAGGACGGCTGGCTCTCCCCCTTTAGTGAGACTGATTGTGGTTCTTTCCATGGGTAGTAGTTTAAGATACACCTTCTCCTCTCCACGGGGTCGTCAGGTCCCCAAATCTCTGAATATTGCACCCCGCTTTCCCAATACTGTTGCTGTACATATTGTGGATAGTATGTCACCCTTGGTTTTTGCAGAGATAAATATCAAGTGCCACTCCTGAAACTTAGAGATGAAGACCAGTCTAAGTTCCTGTTCTGTCACTTAAATATGTCACTTTGTACGGCTGGGGAGTTAGCTTGGTGTCTTAGCATACTTCTCTGTTGCTGTGATAAAACATTGGCCAAAGCAACTGGGGGTGGAAAGAGTTTATTTGGCTTACAGCCCACAGTCCATCATCAAGGGAAGCGTAGACAGGAACTCGGAGGAGGAACCAGGAGGCAGGAACTGAAGTATAGACCATGGAGGAATGCTACTTATTGGCTTGCTCCCCTAGCCTGTGCTCAGTCTCCTTTCCACCTGCCCAGGCGTGGCACCATCCACAGTGGGTGGAAGAAAATGTCTCACAGACACGCCCACAGGCCAATCTGTTAGAGGAAATTCCTCGGTTAAGGTTCCCACTTCTCAGGTGTGTCATGTTGACAACTGAAGCTATCCGGCACACTCAGTAAAGTGCTTCGCAAGCAGGAAGACATGAGTTGGATTCCCAGAACTTTGGTAAAAGAATCGGTGGGGTAGTATGAGGTTATAATCCCAATGCTGAGGAGGCAGAGACAGGTGGACTGCTCGGGATTGGTGTCCAGTCAGCCTAGCATAATCTGAGTGCCAGGACATGAGAGACGCTGTCTCAAAAAGTAGGGAGGATACTTTCTGAGGGATGACACTGAAGGTTGACCTCCACATACATATGTGTGTGCACGTGCGCGTGCGCTTGCGCGTGCACGCGCATGTTGACAACTGAAGCTATCCGGCACACTCAGTAAAGTGCTTCGCAAGCAAGAAGACATGAGTTGGATTCCCAGAACTTTGGTAAAAGAACCGGTGGGGTAGTATGAGGTTATAATCCCAATGCTGAGGAGGCAGAGACAAGTGGACTGCTCGGGATTGGTGTCCAGTCAGCCTAGCATAATCTGAGTGCCGGGACATGAGAGACGCTGTCTCAAAAAGTAGGGAGGATACTTTCTGAGGGATGACACTGAAGGTTGACCTCCACATACATATGTGTGTGCACGCGCACACACACACACGCACACACACCTGCCTTGAGTGTTGTTCCTCAGGACATTGTATATCTTGTTTCTCTGAGACAGGGTCTTTCATTTTATCTGGAACACACCAATTCACTTACACTGGCTGGCCCAGAAGCCCTAGGGATCCACCTGTCTCTGAATTTTCCC
>NW_008344211.1:3045797-3082492 GCF_000622305.1 Nannospalax galili | reverse complement strand
ATGTATGAATTTTAAGTCTCTTCTTCTTTGTGGCTTGTCTTTTACTTTTCTGTTTGATAAAGAAAGCGCTCTATGTTTTAATGAAGGGCAATTATTCACTCTTTCTATTAAGGCTTCTTGTGTCCTGTGTAAGAAGCACTTTGCATACTCCAAGGTCAGGAACTCTCTGTGCTAGGTTTTCTAAAAGTTTAATTTGTAAAAAATTTTCATGGTTAATTTCATCTCAAATTCATTTTGTGTGGTAGGAGAGAGAAATCAAAGTTGATTTTTCCAGTTGCTCCAGCACCATTGATTGAGTCTGTTGAACTGCAGTGACCCCTTAGATCACATGACCATATATGTGGTCTGTTTCTGAATCTTTCTGTCTTGCAGTGCTCAGTGAGGGAGGAATGGAAGCCAGTGCCTCCTGCACATCTGGCAAGCATTCTCCCAGTGAGATATATCCCCAACTCCGTTTGCTCACATTCTGAGACAGGGTGTTGCTAAGTTGCCCAGGCTGACCTCGAACTTATGATCCCCTGACTCAGACATTGAGGTACCTGTGCTTACAGGCCCAGCTTATTTCTGTAAACTTCCCCATTCCCCTGGCATTTCTATGTCGTTCTGCCAATGTAAGGATGGAGATTTCTAATCATTGTCCCTTTTCCACGGTGTCCTAGTTTCATTTCTGTTGCTATGACAAAACACCGTGAGCAAAAGCAACAACACGGGTGGGGGATTTGTCTGACGCACAGCTCCAGGTTACAGTCCACTACTGTGAGGTCACGATGGCAGAGCTTGAGACAGCCTGTCACTTCACAGAGTCCAGGACCACCTGCCCAGGGAATGGTGCTACCCCCTCATAGTGGACTGGGTCTTCCCACATCAATCAACCATCAAGATAATCCCCCACAGACATACCCACAGGCTGACCTGATCTAGATAACGCCTCAAATGAGACTCCGCTCCATTTGATTCTAGACTGCAGGAGGTGACGTTTAAAGCTAAGCAGCACAAATGTACGTTTGTTTTTTAGAATGTATTTTATGTAGTATTGTGAGTGTGTGTATGATGCTCATGTGTGGAGGTCAGGTGATAACATTGCAGAGGCAGTTCTTACCCTTCCACTTTATGTGAGCTCCAAGGATCAAACTCAGGTCTTCAGGTTTGAGTCACAAGCATATTCACCATCTCAGTGGCACTATGTGTATATTTCTAAATATCCTGTGACAAGAGCTCTGATATTTAATACAGCAGAGGACTTTAGCTGAAGGAAGAGGGTCATCAGTACCGTCCAACAGGATTGGTTATTTGAGTGAAGCTCTGTATAGGCTTGCCCACCAGGGCAAACTCACCTTCTCCTGGGTTCTGATTTGGGTTGGTGTGATCCATGTGAGGTATACCTTGGCCTGGACCAGGTCTTGATGGTGCAGGGGAGATGCCCATGAGAATGTGGAACCATGGCATTAAATAGGTGTAAAAACCAAAGCGCCAATAGAATCTGTGGTTTGCCCAAGGTCACAGATCTGGTAAGTTGTAATGTCTGGATTCTGGATTGGAACTCTGTGTCTCCACAGCTCTGTCCCTTTCCAGGGACCCTGCATTATACTAGATGCCAATACTCAAGGTCACTGAGCTATGGTGAGCTATTGCCTGGGTTTTGGCTCAGTTCTTAATTCCAAAGTCTGTGACCTACCTGTGTCCTCCACCACCTCTCTGGAAAGCTGAGTTTATTTGCATGCTTAAATAAGAACACACTAATTGATTCTCATCTTATTGTAATAATTCTGCTCCAACACTGTCAATATGTGTTCAAAAATTCATATGGTGTGTGACTAATTGCACTTGAATTGTATATATTTAATTACATATTTGATTTGATAGTTTATCATTGACAATTATTGTCATTTCCCACTTCCCAATCTTCCCTTCTTACATGTTAATTGCTTTTGTTACAAATCCCTTTCTGAGACATAAGGAAAGGAATATAGGCATGATTTCTTCTTTCCCGTTTCTTTAGTATGTATTACTTATGTAACATGGAAGGACATGTTAGTGTAAACGTGATCCATTCTGAAAGAATTTTACTCTTAAATATATATATAATGCATGTATATCTGTGTAGGTACATACCCCACATGTATGTACATACATGTATGTGCATACACCTTCATACATGTATATGTACATGTATGTGTGCATGCCCTACATGTATGTACACATAGCTGTATCTGTCTGCAAAGGCCAGAGAGGATGTCAGATCTCCTGGAGCTGAAGTTGCAGGCAATTGTGAGCTGCCCAGTGTAGGTTCTAGGAACCAAACCTGGGTCCTCTGCAAGAGCGGTATATGCTTTTCGCTGCTGAGCCATCTCTCCAGCCCTGCCAATCCATTCTCATAATGTGTCCTTTGCAGGACTGACCTCCTAAAGTGTAATTTTGGTGCAAGTATTGAAATGTGTGAATACACTCATGTAGTCAATGCTGAGTATTTATGTGACTCGGGTGAAAGATGCAGGTATCTGTGTAAGACACTGAGAAGCCTATCTGGGTAAAATAGATGCTTCTCGCTCTGTGAGGCTCTCTCTGGTGGCTTCGTTGATATAAGACAACAGATACCTGAGGCAGCAGCATCTTTGGTAAAAACCAGAAGCCTCTAACAAGTCGGTCAAATATTGGTTGAGCGCTTGTTATGTCCAAGACGTTTGGAGAAACAAAGAACTGGAAGCCTGTTCTTCTCTTGCCCTTAAGGAGATATCAGCAGAGATGTAATTTAGGTTGCTGTAATCAATGGCACAGCTGGCTCTAACGCCAGGCTCTGGATGCCTGGCATAACAGGCCAGAATGCTCATAATGAACCGTGCTTCCTCCACATTCAGGCCAGGCTGCATTTCTTGCATCTTTTCTCATTGTCAGCTTCAGCTGAGTCTACAGGCTTCGGTACAGGCTTCGGAGAAAGATGCTGTCTGCAGTATCGCCCTCTGTATATGATTCAGCTCTTATTTCCACAGCTGTGAAGGCACTTAAATAGCCCTTTATCAATTCAGACCCCTCAAGAGTAAGTGTTTAATTTCTCTTGATCTCCAGCCTTAGGAAATAACCAATTCATTACATAGCCATTATTTAATTCATTACTGTCATTAAAGATCTGGAGAATTGTCTTACTAGGACTGAGAGTGTATGACACACCTTACCTCTTTGTAAAGCACAATGGACAAGACTGTGGGAGGGCTGTAATTTGAAATCCCACTTGTGGGATTTGGTTTTATGACACTGTCCAGTCCTGGGCTTCTGCTGGGTGACATGCAGAGATGTGGTGTAAACTGATGGAAAGAGGATTGAGATTCCCCGTGTTCACCAGGGCTTTGTGTGGGCACTGTGCTTTGATAGACTCACCTATGGGGTAGTTGATCTCTTGGCAGAACAGAACGTTGGACCAAGAAGCGTAGAGGTGATGCACAGGGAACGGTGTTCTCTGGGATGGTATGGCAGTGGGTTCCCAGGGGACATTTGACAATTGTCTGTAGATAGTTTCTGTTGTTGTAGTGAGGAGTGGAGAGTACATTATCAACAGCTAGTGGGTAGAGACCAGGATTCCATGATACTAGAACAACAGCTCACAACAGAACTTTCTGACCCCGAATTACCCTAGGGACCCAAACAGTTGCTGTAATTGAACATCTGACAAGCAGGAACTTAAGGGAGGAAGGGTTTGTTTTGGCTTACAGTTCCATAGGGATTCGGTCCATCCTGGCAGGGAAGGTGTGGTGTCCGGATCATAGGCAGGAATCACAGTGCATCTGTGGCCATAAAGAAGAGAGCAGACAGGAAGCAAGGCCAGGCTGTGACACCTCAAAGCCTGCCCCCAGGAACCCATTTCTCTCAGCAAGGCTCTAACTCCTAAAGATTCCACAGTGTTCCAGAACAGTGCCCCCAACTGGGACCAAGTCCTCAAACACATGAGCCCATGGGAGACATTTCATACTCAAAGCACGTGCAGACAGATTTGTCTCTGCCTATCTGTCTATGGATCTCTTCACTATCTCTGTATACGTCTCCTACATCTTCATGAAGTAGTCCTGAAAATAGCTTAAACAAACCATCTTCATTACTTTCTGTTGCTGTGAAAAAACAATGTAACCAAGGTAACTTATAAAAGGAAGAGTTTCTTTAGCTTATGGTTCCAAAGGGGCAAGAGTCCATCATGGCCAGGAGGCGTGGTGGCAGAGGTGGCTGGAGCAGGAGAAGAAGCTAAGCTCTCACATCTTCAAGCAGGCACAGGAAGCAGGGGGTGACTGGAAATCTGGTGAGGCTTAAGAACTCTAAGCCCACCCCCAGTGACGTGCTTCCTACAGCCAGGCCACACCTTCCAAGGCTTCCTAAAACAGCGCCACCAGCTGGGGACAAAATGTCTGAATGCTTGGTGCCTATGGGGGATGTTCTCATTCAAACCACCACACAAACCATACTCATTAGACAAGAGAAATTCTAAGGACTGTATCTCACTGCTGAGTTAGTCAGTTTTCTATTGCTGGGTTAGAATACCTGAGATAACCAACTTATAAGTTGGAATGATTTCTTTTGGCTCATGGTTTCCAAATTTGCAGCCCATTCTCCCTTGGCCCTACCACTTTGGGTCTGTGGTGCCACAAAGCATTGTAGGGAAAGGTTGAAGGTCTTCAGGTCTCTTCAGGGACATCTCCCCAATTAACCAACTTCCTCTTGATAGACCCCATTTCCAATAGACTGCCACCTCCCAACAGTATCATAGGCTTATGACCAAGCCTCGAAGGCACAGCTTGGATAGGCATCCAAGACCTGAACAGCTGGTGATTGGATAAGTATGAATTATAAAATATCTATAATTGGGGCTGGAGAGATGGCTCAGTAGTTAAGAGCACTGACTGCTCTTGCAGAAAACCCAGGTTCAAATCCCAGCACCCACATGGCAGCTAACAACCATCTGTAGCTCCAGTTCCAGTTCTAGGGGAACAGGCACCCTCTTCTTACCTCTGAGAGCATTGCACGACACTGGTGCACTCACATACATATAGGCAACACACTCATACACATAAGGTAAAAATAAATAAATAAAAAATTTAAAAATATCTATAATTGCTTTTGTGTTTCCTGATAGAAGGAGGAAGAAGAGAAAAAGAGAAACAGATAATTATTTTCTATTTCTATTATCTGAAAGAAAAAAATAGAATAATCAAGTTTTTGTGGTGCAAAGATCTTTCTCACTTGCAATTTAATATAAAACTGTGGTTGGGAATTCTTTTTCTCTATAAAAAGCAAAATAGGAAACATTTGTGTGGACCATAAGATTTCTGTTATTTTTACTCAAATATACTACTATAACCCCAAGTGGATCAGGGTGATATGTAAGCAAATGGACACGATTGTGTTCCAATAAAACTTTATTTATGGAAACAAGTTAGGACCAGATTTGATTGCCAGTACCGATGCTCAACAACACTCTTGGGCAAAGTGAAAAACTGGTTACAAGATGTTGTTTCCTGAACCTCTGAGAAAGAATTGCTTAACACTGCAGAGTGCGAAGCAAAGCTTTCTTTACCATTGGTTTCCGTGACAGCAGTAAGAACAGGACAATGGAGACAGCTCCTGGATTGAGAGTCCCTTCTGCCCAGGTGTGTCAAGTTGACAAGTAAAGCTCTCCAGCTCAGTGTGGACGCAGGCACATCATGTGCATTTTGTTCTTCTCTGACCCTCTTCCTCCTCTTTCTGTGTTCACCCGGCCTACCTGACTCCTCACACACTGAAGGAGGATGGGAGGATTTCCTCTGGAGGTGATGGTCAAAGGCTATAGATATATGTATACGAAAACAAAACTATAGTTGCAGAGTGAATGTTGGGGGATAATTGTGGGCCAATGCAACTATGAGGCCATGGAATCAGATGGCATTCACAGTTTTCCTCTAGCGGTGCCTCAGTTTGTCTACCTGTCTATTAGGTATAATTCAGACACACGACTCAGTTTTGAAGGCCAGTGCAAAACCAAGTAAATTATAAAGGACATTGTGAAAGAACCTTTCAAATTCAAACGTTTTCTTTGGATATCAAATTTGAGGGGCAGTAACTGAATGGTCTGTATGTGTTTTGCTCAATATTAGACTTGCAAGTTTGAGGGTAGGTGTTGGGAATGTCACCCCGGAAAGCTGTTTTGATGCCGCTTTCCCAGATTTAGAGATTGTCTCGTCCATTTCCAAGGGTAGCGCATTCCTCAAGTGGAATTTTATGATGAACTGTTGAAAACGGTATTTAAAATGGACACCCTGACAAGTATGGGTGTCACACAGCCATAATGGATTCATGATGGGACCGCTTGGAAGTGTCTGACATTTTAAGTGCCTCATCGCTCTGAATTCATTTGGCATTTATTGTAATAGAAATGACCATATTGAATTCATTTGGCATTCCTGTGGACTTCACATGTATTTATGGAGATGTAACATGGTAATTTAACATTTACTGTACTAAGCATTATTTAATGGACATTGAAAGACATCGTCGCACAATGCTTAATAGAGTCGGTAACTCTAAAGTTAATCTTCTGTCAAAACAAAGAAATGAAAAACCGCTTTTATTCCCTAAGCCCTGGGAGCAAATTATTTGGATAAAGCAAAATTATGTATTTACTTGGCCAAATCTTGCTTTCTAAATTTTTAAGCCAGAAGGTTGACTCCGGGACCAAGACAATAAAACAGCTGTTCTATTTAGACTTCTTTATAGTCTAAAATTGTCTACAAATACATTCATCTCAGTCAAAAAATATTAAGGGAGACTTTCTTGGCATATCAGCAGTAAATTTAGCAGCATGCCTTCCTCGTACAGTTCATACAGATTCGGGTGACATAGTGCCCCCAAAATAAATTTCTGTTTCATCCTTGAAGAACTATTTTTAGAACAAACAGATTATTATTTAGAAACAATCAAGAGATCAAAGGCAATGGAAACTTTGCTAGAAAGTAAGTGAAGAGCTGTTTGTAGACAGTGATGGCAATTTTTCATTTTTTTTCTAAGAACAGAGTTATTTAAGGGCACAGCATAAGGCAAACTTTGCTGTTAGTCACTTTTCAAAGATTTTGCTTTGAACGCCTTGACCTTACTGTAATTTTCTCTATTCCCTTCTTTACACCACTCAAAAGCAGAACATTTGCTGACAACTTAGAGAGGGTACCAAATAACTGGCCTTCCTGGTTTGTATTAAACTAGAACTACACCGTGCCATGCCACCAAAGCACTCAAAACATTTTTTAATTAAAAAAATTAAAGCCAGAGAGAGAGAGAGAGAGAGAGAGAAAGAGAGAGAGAGATGTTCAGGTAACCTTGGAAGACAAAAGGGAACATTGGATCCCATGGGTTGGAGTTATAGGAGGTTGTGAACCACCCAATGTAGTGTTGCTAACCAAACTTGGGTCCTCTGGAAGATCAGCAGTATGTGGTCTTACCCACTGAGCATTCTCTCCAGCCTTGATAACATTACAATGAGAAGTATAAGAAGAGATAATTCATTTACTATTTTGATGATTTCTATCCTTTCTAGACTTTTAAAGAATTTGATTATTAGCATGTTCATAGTCAGCATTGGGTAAGTCAGTTGTTGGGAAAACCTTGCAACTTTACTGTGTAAGAGTATCTTCAAATCTTGATTATATTGCCCTGAGTAAATCACCTATAGAGCCCAGAGGTACTGTGTCCATTCATATGCGTGCAGGTGTATGTGTTTGGGAGTGTGTGCCTGTACCTGTGTGGACACAACCTCAGTGCCTTCCTCAGTCACTTCCCAGCTTGGTTTTGAGACAGGCTCTCATTGAGCTTAGAGTTCACCAGTTGGGCTAGACTGGCCAGTCTGCACACCCCAGGATTTGCCTGCCTCCACCTCTCCAGCCCTGGGATGACAGGCATGTGCCTTCACACCGAGCTCTTTCATGTATTTTCTGAGAAAGGTCCTTATGGGTGCCCAGCAAGCACTTTACTGACTATACCATCTTCCTTACCCCTGGATTAATTTCCTAGGCTGTCATAACAAACCAGATATGTTTAAGTGAGAAAATTTGTTGTCTCCCAGCTGCACTGGCTAGAAGTCCCAAACCAGGTGCAGCCCTGGGAGGAGGCTCCCTTGGCTCTTCAAGCAGGGTGGCTCCATTTCTCCCTGCACTTGTATCTGAGCCACACACATTGGTGCCTGTGGGTTTTTGACGGACGTCTCTCTTCCTAGATATCCTCTGTTTCTTTTACAGATACTAGTCATAAGGAATTAGGGCCTACCCTAAATACCTTACTTAGGCTTAATTACATCTACAAAGATCTAATTTTCAAATATAGCCAAATTCACACAGTTCCATGTGACAGGGCTGTGTTCAGATATAGCTATTAGGAAACACCTTTCAACCCACAACAGGGGATATATTGACCATTTTAAAATATTTTATTTATTGTTTTAATTTTATGTGTATGAATGTATTGCCTGTAGGTAGGTAGGGGCACCCATATCATGGAATGCCTGTGGAGGTCAGAAGAGGGTATCGGAGATCCCTGGAACTGGAGTTAAGGATGGTCGTTAGCCGCCATGTGGGTGCTGAGAATCAAACCCAGGTCCTCTGCAAGAGCAGTCAGTGCTCTTACCCACTGAGCCATCTCTCTCTCCAGCCCCCTCTTGACCATTTTAAAGGGGCTAATATTGTAATGCATACATGTGCATATTTTAATGCATACATGTGTTTGTATGCTCACCTTTTCTGTGAGAGAGACTGAAACACAATGATCTTATTTACCTTTAAGGGCTGGTTCCCCGCCCCCCGGGCATTGTGCTAATAATAGAGGTAAACAGCTTTCTCTGTAGCAAGTTGTTTGCTAACCCTTCACATGTCTGAGGGGTACTGATGTGGTGGTCATGTGCTTTTTGGTTCAAATGCATCTCCATGGTTGCTGTGTGAGCACTTGTGTTCGTAGGAAAGTCACTCTGCTTTCCAAGTTCAACACCTACTGTTGCTGTTTGATAAAGATGATGATGCCTATACAAATAATCTGAAACTTCCTGTAACATTGGAAGCGTATCCCCCAGGGAGTCGACTTGTGGTGTCAGTGGGGCTTATCCTGGTCCAGTCAGCAGGAGCCCACTCTGAGTAATCAGAAGCAGAAGAGGAAGGCTGTCCTTGTGGGGTTAGTTTCCTAAAGATGCTGTAACAAAGTGCCACCAACTGGGCAGGGTAAATGAAAGAAACTGACTGTCAGTTACTTCTGGCATCTATGATCAAGGTGTAGGATGAGTTGGGTCTTTCCAGGAAAAGTGACAGAGAATCTGTCCATGCCACTCTCCCACCTTCCGGTGTGTTGACAGTCCCCAGCATTCCTTGGATAAGTCTCCAGTCTCTATTGTCGCCTCCACATGCCATTCCCCCTGGGTACAAGTCTGTCTCAGCACCCAAATTTCCTTTGCTATAGAGATGCCAGTCATATCAACATAGTGATTTTCCTAATGACCTCTGTAAAAACCCTATTTCCACATTGGAGGAAATCCCAGGCCCTAGGGTGAGATGAGCCTAAAACTTTAAAGTCCAGGCTGCATTCTCTGCTAAAGGGAGGGGCACTGAAAACAGCAGCTATGATAATCCCTGTCTTGCAGAACACTGCCAGACTGGCAGGAGGAAGTGGCCTGGTCATAAGTGCAGGCTCCCTGATCTGTGGGAAAGTGACTTGGTCAACAACCCTTAGCTCATCTCCTTGTCCTGAACAAATAACTCAGCTATCTCTGGCTAAGAGATTAGGCCAGGTTAAGGTTTACTACGGAGATAAAAGCTAAAAGTTTACCATGCTTTTAGCTCTAAGAAAGAAAACATTGTGGCCAATAAATTACCTGATGGGCATTGATAACCTTGAGTGAAAGTTTGAGTCCTTCTGGTGCCAACTAATAGACTAAATGTCCTGTTTCTTTGTGCCCTGTATCTTTGTATGTGACTGCCATATCCCACGTGACTGCCAGCTCCTTGGGATGTATAAAACCCATCTGAATTTTGTAAACAGCTTGTTGAAAAGACACAAGTCCCAGAGTCCAAGACTCTGTCACCGGTTGGTATCGCCATCCTTCACAAGCACGAAGTTCCCCGCTAAGCAAGGCACACTTGGGTCACCCGATACCACATAGTCACTGAGGGTTAAATTTACAAAACAGTTTTGGGGAGCAGGGTTGGAATAATGTGACACAATTCTATTCAAAACAATGACACAGTAGTGTTAAGTTTGGAATCAAAAGATGGGGCGGGCCATGAGGAGAAGGAAATCAAACTGTATCTGGCTTTGGAATTTGTGAACCTTCTGGAATGTTCCCATTGATATGAGTCATCTCAGACATTGCCCATTGTCATGTAAAGTCTAGCTGTGTGTTGGTATGTGTGAGAGTATAGGTGTACACATGTGCACACCAGCATGTATGCATAGGGATTTTGTCCTCTATAGAAGTAGATATGGGACTGGGGAGATGGCTCAGCACTTAAGAGCACCGGTTGCTCTTGCAGAAGACCTGGGTTCAATTCCCAGCACCCACATGGCAGCTAACCATCATCTGTAACTCCAGTTCCAGGGATCTGACACCCTCTACTGACCCCCATGGGCATTGCATGACATGGGTGTACTTACACACATGCGGGTAATATACTCATACACATAAAATAAAAACAATAAAAATAATTTTTAAAAAGAAGTAGATGGAATCACTGAACTGGCCAAATGGAATCTGGTCTTGGGGCATGAAAATAAGCAGTGGGTGCTGTGAGTCATTCACATTGGTAAAGCAGAAACAGGAACCGATGTGTCATTTCCCAAGCTCGGCACAGACACCATTGGGAATGCTGGGTGCCTGACAAGCATCGACCAAAGGACTCACAAGCAGATCCTCAGACTAAACCGTGAGACAAGCTCACCCCATTCCAAACAGGCACTGCTGACTTGCAGAGAGCCTTGTGTAAGAGTTGCCATGGACAACGGGCACCATAGACTTCTGATTGCTTCCTAGGACAGCTGAAGATTCAGCCGAATTACAGGGAACCGCATGAACTGCCAAGAGAGGATCCTTTTGACCCCAACTCTCGCTTGCTCTGGTGCCTGTGACTACCTCCCAGTGGGCAGCTTGGTTCGAGGTCGTGAAGGATATCAGTCCTCTAACTGGCTTAGCTCTGAGGTCCCTGGGAATGAAGACACTCGGCTGGTCTCTCTACACATTCTGTTTTCTTCCCAGAAGCCACAGGGGTACCACAAAGAGACAGGGCCAATAAACCACTACATCTGTTTGTCATTTCTGCTCGGTGCAAGCTTTACAAGACCCCCTCCCTGCAGGGTCACATTCTCAACGCTTGTCACTTGCCATACGCATCTCTGGAACATAGTGCTGTGTTGGGGCTGTATTCAATGTACAGTTACAGCACAGTTTTCTTGAAAGAAATTTTGACAATGATGAATGCGTAGACATTTTTCCCTAGTCAGACAACCTGATTCCATGCCCATCAAGTGGCTGCAGATTAGCTTTGCAGAAACAGTCTCTTGTAAATAGGGAAGCCTGGATGTTGCTGGTATGGTACACGAGTCTGTGTTCAAATGCTTCTTCCACCTCACTTGTACTGTGTGAGCTTGGGCAGATTTCATACACCTGCTGGCTCAGATTTCTTAGTAGGAAAGGATTATTTGAAATGTCTGTCTTTATAGAGCTGGTGTGTTCCATGAGGCAAGAATTGGAAAGTCATGAACATAGTCCCTGGCAAAGAGTAAAGTCCAAGTGATGCTGGCTCTCACCGAGTGCTGAGTGTCGGGCATGCAGGTGCATCACCCTGTTACCTGCAGTGCTGGCTCCAACGTGAATTCAGATCCACAGAACGTGAGAAGTGACTGTTGCCGTTGTCAGCAAGGCATGGAATGAATAGGAGTTTTCTGCAGACCCTAGAATACAGTATAAGTGGTTCGTGTCCATTAATGATTTGTTACGCATTTAGTGTGTGATGAGCATTTTCTGTGGATCCTGTTAGTCGATGCTAATGCCAGCTCTGAACTTTGTTAGACACTGTGCGGCTTAGCTTTTGTGAACTTGATACAAACTAAAGATGCCTGGGAAGAAAGGACAGCAGGTGAGGGATTTCCTCTCTCAGAATTGCCTGTGGCTGTGAGGCACTTTATTTTTTATTTTATTACATATGTATGAGTTTATTGCCTGCATGTATGTAAGTGTACCTGTGTCATGCAATGCCTACGGAGGTCAGAAGAGGGTGTCAGATCCCCTGGAACTGGAGTGATGAACGGTTGTGCGTCACCATGTGGGTGCTGGGAATCCAACCTGGGTATGCTGCATAAACAGTCTGTGCTCTTAACCACTGAGCCAACTCTCCAACCCAACATTCTCTTAATTGGTGATTGATGTAGGAGGGCACAGCCCACTGTGGGCAGATGAGCCTGACTGAGCTCTGTAAGACAAGTAGCTGAGTAAGTCAAGGGAGGCGGCCAGTGAGCAGTGTCCTCCACGGCCTCTGCTTCAGCTCCTGCCTCCAGCCTTGAGTTCCTTCCCCGACTTCCCTCAGTGTTGGAATGTAACCTGGAAGTTGGAAGAAGAAATAAACCATTCCTCTCCGAGTTGCTTTTTGTTATACTGTTTATCATAGACTCAGGGAGCAAACCAGAACAGACCTCTATCTCTTGTATACCAGAAATCCTAGTAGGATGGATATAGCCCAAAGCCCTGCCCTACCCTCCACCCTCTCTGTATGTAAGACGGCCAAGGCCACCTGGGTCTTCTGCCCTTCCATTTCAGTTTAGGTTTTCTATGGATGTCAGCCAGAGTCCTGGCGGAGAACACATGGGACCACTAAACTAGACCTGCTAAGAAGAGTACATAAAAGTCAAGTGGACTATGTACAGAACAACTATGAAAAGTGGTTCAGCATCTCAGGCAAATGATAGGACAGCACTTCCATGACAAATCTAATGAGATAGGGTGACTCTGTAAACATGGCCAGGTATAGAGAGACCTGTGTGCAAAGCCCTGTTGGGTGAGGATATGGCCACACTCATGCCCTCAAGTGAGGGAAGCAGGAGGGTGAGCACCCATCTCCCCACTTCTCCGTCGCTGGCTTCTAGCAGGTGTTCCTCATTTACCAGCCCAGCCAGAAGATAAGGCAGCCAGGTGCTCTGCCCGAGGACAAAGCAGGGCAGGGAAAGGGAGTCCAGTCAGGAGAACCAAGCCATGTCCCCAGCACAGCTGCCGGGATCCTCTGCCGGTCAGTGGCATTTGCTCTAGGCTGAGGAGAACGGGGCCTCCCTCTGTGTTGCTGTGCTTAGCCGTTTGCTCTCCCCCGTGCTCTTGTCCGTCGTTCTCCCCTCATCAACTGTGATCTCCAAATATCATAGTGGCAAACTTGAAATGGCTCAGCATTTTAGTGTAATCCGGCTGCTCTTAGATCTGAGGATATTTCATTGTGAAAAGGTCGATGTAAAAATAAAGAACATTACTAAACATCCATTTATCCTTTATTTTCTTATAATATAAAGAAAGGTTATTGCCAAATATGACAATAAAGCTTTTATTGCTCCAATCATTATAACAAAAATAAGCATGTTTCTTAATGAATTTTGGTTTATTAGAACCAGCAATTGCCAACGTGGGGTTCCTAAGTCTTAAGAGATGTTGTAGTAATGGAGGTCTGTCTGGGAGCCAGTTAAAAGATGTCAAGAAATCTAATATAATCATATTTTTTTAAATTTTTATTTGTTTTTATTTTATGTGTTTGCGTGTATTGCCTGCATCTAGGTAAGTGCACCCATGCCGTGCAATGCCTGTGGAGGTCAGAAGAGGCTGTCGGATCCCCTGGGACTGGAGTTACGGACAGTTGTTAGCTGCCATGTGGGTGCTGGGATTCGAACCCAGGTCTTCTGCAAGAACAGCCAGTGTTCTTAACCACTGAGCCACCTCTCCAGCCCTATAATCATATTTTTGCAAGCGATAAAGCTTCACGGACTAACAAAAGCATCAAGGTTGCTTTTGACTGAAATGAAATTAGTTCTGCATGGCGACCTTAGTCATTTTGTTCTGATCTGAAGCCCTGATTGGCAGTTCGATGTCTTTGATTAATAAAACATGAGTGAACAAATGAATTATTACTTAATCTCTTCAGTTTGTTAGATAAAGTCTTTGAAAACTGAGAGTCAGTTGGGGAAAAATAATTATCTGTGTTCTCGGGAGTGGAAAAGTGCGCCCAGTGGCAGTTCACGCTTCGCATGTGTGCCGTGAGGCTAAGCAGGCTCCCAGGTGGACCAAGACCTGGTTAAATGTGAATTTCTTGTTTTCAGTAATAACAATAGAAATGGTACTGGTGGCAGAGTCCACAGTTAGTAGGAGGCTAAACATGGAGCTAGAACATTCCAGTGTGACCACTTATGTCATTCTTCCCAAGACCTCAGAAGAAGGCATCTGATGACCTGATCTTGAGTTGGTCTCCCATAGAGCTGAGTTCACATGCAAAGGTTTCTGCAGAGTTTTTGTGGGAAATGATGTCAGGCAGCACTGGTGAGGAGCAGAGGGGTCAGCGGGAGGACAGAGAAGGGTCAGTGGGCAACTGGGACTCAGTCCCCCTTGACGTATCTGAGGACAGTGGAGGTCACATCTAGATTTTACCACCTGATCTACCTGACTCATGAGGAAACTGGATATTGATGATGGAAAAGAGGTTTGTTCCTGAGACACCAACCCTGGAACTTCTAATTTGCTTCATGTGTATGTTGGGTATCTGTGTGTGTGGGGGGGGTGTTGGGAGAAGTTCTAGATAGCCAGAGAAATCCCTTAGGTGGAGAGCCATAGGGGTCTGAAGAAAGAAGCTTTTGGTGATACCGGAGGATGGAGCAGGTCCCAGCAGCACCTGCTATGCTTCCGTCCTCCAGGTGAGGAAATCAGGACTTTATGAGTTAAAAGAACGTGTGCACAGTCACAGAGTGCTGAGTTCATGCAGAGTTCCATGGACTTTTACTACCCACCTTTGATGAAAGATACCCTTGTAGAGCCATCTAGCAAACCAAATGAGATCTTCTATTTTAAAGTCCTTTTGAACACTTGTATTTAGCCAAAAGGCCAAGCAGCCTGCAGCCACTTATTTTGTGCATCGGCTTTTTTGAGATCAAATTCCCACTCCATGCAGTGCTCATTGAAAGTGTACAACTTCATGCTTTGCAGTATATTTACAGCTCTTGCACTCATCACAACAATCAACCCCAGAGAGTTTCCATCAGCCCCAAGAAACCTATATGATTTGTAGTCAAGCCCCATTTCCTCCATTACAGCCACAGCCCCTGGTCTCCCCCCAAACCCTTTACCGTCTTGATGGACTTGCTTTGGGGGGCATTTCATACAAATAGAATCGTACAATGTGTGGCTTGGGGGATCTGCCCGTCTTTCATTAAATGCAGTTTTTAAAATTTTACCCCTACTAGCCAGTACCAATGGCTCGTCCCTTTTTATTACCAAATAATGTTCCACTGCATGGATATACCACGTGTGTTCATGTGTTCTTAGGTTGATAGACATTTAGCTGTTTCCTTTCCCTTGGCTTTTATGAGTTGTGTTGCTATGAAAGTTTGCTTATGATTATAAGCCTTTGTACTGACACATTTTCTTTTCTCTCCATTATCTGCCTGAAAAGAGAATTTTTAGGTTGTATATGTCTATTTTTAACCTTTTGAGGGACTTCCAGGTTCTTTTCCAAAGCAATCTGGGAGTTTATTGATGGCTTTAATCTGATGTTCAATTAGCAAGCTGCCTGCCTCACACTCTTCTGGCAAGAGTAATAACTACCATGCAGTTGCAAACTCAGATTCCTGGAGTTCCTAAGGGTTCGGGAAGGATGCGATCGGTGACTGATGGGAGCTGACTCAAGGCAGTCTTAGTGCCTGAATGTCTTGGTTTTCTATTTGAAATGATGAATGCTTTACCCGCATCGTTTTCCATTTAGTTTATGATTACACAGAGTCTGCTTAACCTTCCAGGGTGTGGTGATGCATGGCTTCATCAAGGGTAGTCTTGGCCTGAAGTTTCTAAATAACTAGAATTTAGAGCATAGATGGGTGGCAGTTTATTCAACATGTGCGCGTTCTGGTGTGTGTCGGGTCCCCACTGTGAACCTGGTGCTGTGTTAGGTGCTATGAACACCGCGAGGAAGCAAAAACAGACACAGTCATAGAGTTTGAGGAGGGAGTGCGTGACGGGAGCCGCTCGGGAAGATGTGCCGTGCAGTCGCAGTGAGACCCTCTTCAGAGCAGGCACCACTGCAGACCCCATAATTCACCCTATGTTGCAGGCTCTGCTCAAAGCTTCCAGTTCTGCTAATCATGAGCCACACAAGAAAGAGATGAGGAGTGTGCACTGTACGCAGAGGACGCCCTGAGCTGGTGCTTTCACATGCTCAGTCCAAAGGCAGTCTGTGGCTGCTGATGAGGGTGGTGGTGATCAGAGGAGGCTGTTTTATTTCTCCAGTGTTCTCAGGATTTGGAAAAACAAACCAGTTTGCCAGTTCCCATGGTTATAGGAATGATAAATTTGAGCTGGTGAGAGGATTTGTTATGAAAGCAAAGGGGCCTGAATTCAGTCTCTAGCACCTGTGTAAGAAGCTGTACGAGATGGACAGGTTAGTGATAACCAGGGGAGATGGAAACAGGCAGACCCCTGGTGCTCCCCGGCCTGGCAGCCTAGCTGAACTCCCAATGAAAGACCTTGGTTCTCCCAAACAAGATGGATGTTTCCTGAGGTGGGACATGTCTGCTCTCCACATGTATGTACACACACACCCTTGCACATGCATGTGTAACCACCTGAGTGCACACACACACACACACACACACACACACACACACACAAGCTGAATCAAGATTTTGCTATTCTAAGGAAGAACCAGCGCCACCACCCAAATCGATTCAGTCATGGATTTATTTATTTATTTTTAGCTAGCATTTAGCAGTTGTCCCACTAGCAAATGGAGATCTATAAATACAAAATTAATTCCACCAGATGCCCATCAACCGCTGCCCCCAGCCCGATCCTAAGCTTACATTTTTCCATATGCCACACTTCATACGATATAGTAAATCAACAGTGCCTCTCACCATGCTGTCCTCAAACATGGGCTCGGGTGGTGCTTGCTTCTTCCCCCAGCTTCCCTCACCTACCCACCAGTTGTCCACGATGTCTTAAAGGCAGGGCCTTATGTGTTTCTCCCGATACACCCATGTCTCTTCATCCCTATCATCACTCTGGGTCTCAGCCACCTTCCGCTCCGCTGGCAAGCTTCTCTCTTTAACGGTGGAGTCTTTTCAACCTCTGCCCCCAAAGGCAGGCAGAAGGCTGGTCTTCGGCTCAGGTATATCACACCCACCCTCTGTAGAACTCTTCCTGGATCAGCATTGCTCCAGGTTCAAGTCCACTGTCATGGACATGGCAGAGCACCCCCTTTGTGGCCTGGCTCTTGATGATCCCTCTATTTCTTTTTCTCACCAGCCTTGTTGGGTTCTCCCATTCTACCAGACTCAAACCAGACCTCTCGGCATCCCTTGAATGTGCCAGGCTGCCATGGAGATGCTGCTTATGATGAGCCTTAAAGCATACTCTTGTACTCACAGGATTTCTGTCCTTTCTCATCTTAGTTATGATGGGGATTTGGATGCCACAGCAAATGTCAAAAAAAATGACAGCAGCTTCACTAAGATAGCTGGGTGATTCTCTCAAGTGATAGTCCAGGCAAAGCAGGCCTGGCCGCAGAGGGGCCGTGGCTGTGCCACTTAGAGGCAGCGAGACAATGGCTGTAGAAAGCATCTGTCAGGGAGATAACTGGGAGGTAGGATTCCTATGTTCTGGCTGTGCCTAGCTCACTGGCCTCCTCAGCGTCCTGGGTCTGTGCTCCTGGTCCCAGGTGGCTCACCAGCGCATCTCAGTGGGACGCTGAAGAGAAGGAAATGGATGACTGAGGAACGACACCTGTGCCTGCCCAGTCCTGCTCACACCTCATTGGTCAGCACATGGTCACAGGGCCATATCTTGTTCTGAGTGAAATTAGGAAATATTGGTCTTTCCTTTGGGGGGGAACAAATAGCAATTTCTAGTATCTGGGTTATATATAAATGATCTTTGGGAAATGAGTGAATTTTCCTTTCAGTCATGTACGATCTTGGAAGGGTTGAAGGAACTGGAGTCACACAAGATTTCTGCCAAATGAACAAATTCCCAAGCCAACGGCATCAGCATGCATGAAGGTCTCCAGGAGAGTGCCAGTCGTCCTCCCAGTCTCAAATGGTGAAACTGACCTCGGAGAGAGAGAGAAACATTTCCCATGCAACTTTCTTATGCCACCACCATCTCCAAAGCCCGTCTCTTACGTTGATCCAACATGCATGTTTGTGTCTATCGCTTACTGATGGGGCAGCAGTGGTGATGCTTTGACCTTGCCAAGCTTTGCTTGCTCAGAGGGATATCAGAAGTAGGACAGTGATGCTTTGGAACTGCCCAGGACATGACTGACAGGTGAAGAGCACTTCAGGAATGGCAGTATTTTTACTGCAATTTTCTGGTCCTCTAGCAAGAGCCGTGTTCCAGTGTACTTTCTGTTTCTATAGAAAACACCCTGACCAAAAGCACCTTCAGGAGGAAAGAATTTATTTCATCTTACACATCCAAGTCACAGTCATCACTGAGGGAAGCCAGGGCAGGAACTGAAGGGGAAACCGTGCAGGATATTGCTTGTTGGCTCTCTTACTGGCTCAAGCTCAGCTAAACCTTATACAGCTCAGGCCGCCTGCCTAGGGATGGTCCCACCCATAGGAGGCTAGGCCCTCCCATATCAATCATCAATCATGACAGCCTCTCACAGACATGATCACAGTCAACCTGGTGTAGTTCATTTAAGGTCACAATGCACAGAAGATTCTAGATCACACCAAAATGTAGCTAGGTCCCATGATGTTGCTAAAGCCTACCCTGTGTGGTATTTTGATAAGTAACAAGGTTCCCCCAGCAGTGCTCATGGTCTAACAGCTATGCCCCAACTCTGACACTCGCCCTTCAGATACAGACAGTTGTCTTTCACCAAAGCATCCTGTGCATCATGAGATCGCCTCTACTGTTTAGAAAGCCCCTACTTTGCAATTTGCGTTTATCTTTCACATCCCTCCCACATCTCAAATTCATGCTTTGTTTAGAAAACAGTAGGAATAATAACACATTCAGAAGGGCTAAATAAGTAAAGGACATTCATGCAGGTGTCACTCAAACCTGCATGGCATTTTATAAGGAAGCGCTGTTTGTCTCCCATATCAGATTCCTAGTGCTGCTAAATCCACCAAGAATTTAGTGGCTCAGAGCAGCCTGAGGTGTTTGCCTTCCTTTCTGGAGTCTCCTGAGGGAAATGGATTTTTTTTTTTTTTTGCTTTTTCTGCCTCTAGAGGCTCACAGGCCCTTCCTTGATCTTCAAAGCCACATCAGCCGTTTATCTCTCTGCCAGTTTTCCCAGGACCACATCTCCTGACCCTCTTTCACCCTCTCGGGAGGGTGATCATGGGAAAACTGTCAGATATGGCTGGTGTGTGTGTATGTGTGTGAGAGGGTAGGCGTGCCCCTGTGTGTGGAGGCCAGAGGTTTATGTTACATGCCTCCCTCATGTATCACTCTCCCCTTTATTTTGAGGTAGGGTCTCTCACTGAACCTGGAGCAAACCAATTCAGCTAGACCTGCTCTCCAGTAAGTCCCAGAGATCTTCCTGTCTCTGCCTCCCCGGTGCCAGGGTTACAATGTGGGCAGCACTGTGCTCAGCTTTATAGATGGGTGCTGAAGATCTGAACTCAGATCCTTGGTGCAAGCACTTTACCAACTGCCTTCTCAGTTGCCTGACTCCTCTCTTAAGGATTCTGTTGGTTATTTGGGGCTCATCCTCAAAGCCTTGTCTTATCTCCCTATTTTTGATATCAACTAATTATCACCTTTAATTTTGCCTGCCCAGTTCCTTTTGCTTTTAAGCTGACAAGTTCCTTTATAGCGTATATTGCGGAAGAATATTCCATGGTATGGATGGTGGCCCACCATTTGTTCAACCATTCACATATTTTTGAAGAACAGCTGGGTTGTTTCCAGCCCTTTAGAAATGCATAAGGCAGTGGTGAACACGCATGTCAATGGTTTTTTTTGCACAGTCACTTTTATTCTCTGAGAAGAGAACATCCAGAAATGCAAAGGCTAGGTTGTATGGTAATTGTATGTTTTGTTTTATATATATATATCTTGCTAAGCTGCTACCAATAGTTGCTATACCTTGTATATTTTATTAGTGAGTTTTGACATGAACTGAAACAGCCTCTGACTGATGGGTCGAGAATGCCCATAGGGAAGACAAGTAAGTAATGAAGATAGAGATCAAGGATGGCACTTTTGGGGGTCCAACAGAGAAATACATGAGGGTGTCATATGGAAGCAGGCAATGACAGAGTGTGAAAAGCAAACACATCAGGGCCAGATATTGACCATGTGATGGGCAGTTGCTGGAGAATTCATTGCTTATAGAGACTGGGCCGAGGCAGAATGGAAGAGGACCTCTGTGCTTTGGACTTAAACCAGCTAGCTGGTGAGTGTTGGTCCCGTTTGTCTTAAGAATTCAGAAGACTGGGCAGGAGCTGACATGGGGTGAGTGCTATAGTTGGTGATGTCTGTCAGCTTTTCAAGTGGAAAACTTGAGGAGGAAGTAGCAACAGGGGTCAGGAAGGGAGGCAAGAGCTGGGATAGATGGAGAGAAGGATCCTAACTGTAAGCACGCATAGTGCAAAGCATGGCCAAGTCACCTGCGGACCCTCAACTGCATCTCAAGAGCAGTCCTCTGTCACTGTCTGGGCTTTGAGCAGAAGCAGCATCTCGGGCCTCCATTTCAATGTGGTGATTACGGAAGAGGAATAGAAAGAAGTGGCACAGGAAGAAAGGCAGATCAAATCCACATCTTAGTTCCTCTCTGGCATCTCCCGGGGAACCTCTTTGTCACGTCATAAGAAAAGGCTCTGTCTTGTCCTGGTCTGTTGGACTGTGTTCTCCCTTTTTTAAAAAATGGCTAATGCAAACAAATCCATTGAGGTTTTTAATTATAGGAGGACTTTAAAAACTCAGTTTTAGTACGTATGTTTCTGTTGTGTGTGTGTCGGGGGGAAAGTGGTAATACACTATTTGGAGAGGGGTCTCCTTGCCAGGCCCCTTCATGGTGGATTCCACTTTGGCAATGGCTTCTGTGAGCTGCAGCTGCAACAGGAGGGCCGATGTCCTGAGCCTGTAACTGTGGCTCTGTCTTTCACGGAGGAACTTTCCTCAGCACAGTGAATCCTCACAGCTCCCTAAGCTTTGTCTATAGTATAGGAAACGTCCCATTTGTATTATTCATATTTCAAACTGCTGTGATGAAGTTCCTTGACCAGAGCTTCCTAGGGAAGGAAGGTCTACTTTCACCCATAGTTTGAGATGAGCCCATCATGATGGGGAGGTCACAGAGGCAGGAGCCTGAGGCAACTTCATATTCACAGCCAAGAAGCAGAAAGAGACAGATGCTTGTGCTCACCTCTCTTCCTGTCTGGGATCTCAGCCCAGGGAGTGCTGCCATCCCCAATGGGCAGGTCTTTCCATTTCAGTTAACCTAATCAAGACAGTCCCCGACAGGTGCCAGAGGCCCATCACCCAGAGGCCCGTCTCCCACAGGCCCATCTCTCACAGGCCCATCACCCAGGGACCTGTCTCCCACAGGCCCGTCTCTTACGGGCCCATCTCTCACAGGCCCATCTCCCATAGGCCCACCCAGAGGCCCGTCTCCCACAGGCCCATCTCTCACAGGCCCATCACCCAGGGGCCTGTCTCCCAGGCAATTCTGGATCTCCTCAAGTTTGGGATTGAGATTAGCCAACACGGCATCTCAGCGCCTCTAGGATAGTTTCCGTCCCCAACCACAACTGTGGTTTCACTCCATTCTAGCCTCGCAAACTCCCCTCTCCCTCCACGCTGTAGGAGAGCCCTCCTGTAGACCTTACACTTTGTTTTCATTGGGTTTCAGCCTCCTGACATTCTCATAGCCTAGTACATTTCCATTTCTCCAGTCACACCTGTAATTATAGTCAGTTTTCCCTCCATCCCTAGGGTTTCCACACCCATCTATTCAACCACCCGCAGGTCAAAAATACTTTAATAAAAGCAAACACCTGTACCTAGTAGGTGTTGACTTTTTCCTGTCTCTATTCCATAAATAATACAGGGGTCACAAGAACTATTTCCATAACATCCACAAATTAGTAAGTATTACAAATAAGCTAAAGATGACTTGAGAATCTGTGCATGTTATGCCAATATGGCATGATTTTCTTTAAAGGACCTGAACATTTATAGGTCCTGGTATTCATGGGAGTCTTGGAATCCAAGAGTGTGGTGGAGTTACAAAGGGTCAGTTTTAGTTTCTTTTCCCGTTGCTGTGATAAAATACCTGACACAAGCAACTTAAGGCTTATTTTGTACCACAGTTCTAAGTGGATACAGTGTGTCAAGGTGGAAAAAACATGGCAGCAAGCATGGAAGTCACAGCAGGAGAAGAAAGCCCACTGGTAACGTTGCCAAGTAATCAGGAAGCAGAGAGGGAAGAGGAAGTGGGACCAGACTCAAGTCCTGTCCTCAGTGACCCACGTCCTCCAAGGCTCCACCCCCCAAAGGTGTCACAGTCTTTCCAAGCAGCACCAGCAGCTGGGAACCAAGTGTTCAAACACATGAGAATTCAAACCACAACAGGCAACCGTGGTGTGTTCTGTTACATAATTATTATGTAACATTAAACCAATGTCTTCATGACAGTGTATATTCCATAAGGAAAGCTCAGAGCTGATTTCTATTTGTCGACTGAATCCTTCACCCTTAGCGAAAATTCCCAGCACAGAGGAAGCAGCTTATGAACTAAAGGATTTACGTATACTGGTGAACACTCGAAGTACCCATTTCCCCTGGAGGTGGCAAGCTCGTGGGGAGCCGCGTTTTCCTGCCTGACGTCTAAAGACCTTCTATTCTCCTGTGGCAACGATAGCAAGCCTGCTGCAGAGTCACATTGCAGAACAGAGGCACCCCATGTGTCCTCACAGAGGGGTGGGGCAATCTAACCTCTGTGGTTCTTTGTGGGAATCCCACACTCTGTGTTCACACAGGGACCAGCCAACACCTGGTGGATCTGGGGGCTTTTGAGACCCCTGGAGTCACTTTGTGTGTGTGACACCCTGACTCTCAATTTGTACAATATAATCCTCAAACACTGGGGAGGAAACACAGGCCACAAAGAAAAAGAAATGGAAGCTCACTTAGATCCAATAAATCCAGGGCGAGTCTGCTCTGCACTTATAAAGCAATCTGCACGGTGCCACTCCATAGAAGAAGAGACACAGGCTAATGTAATTTTCTTGAAGTCCCCTATAAACTATTTTATTCTGTAACACAGCTACATTTATGAAATGGTTTTATCTTGAATGATCCCAAAGGGTTTACTAGACTGAAAGGGAAAATATCAAATACCCAACATCTCCAAATACCACCAGTGTACTCTTGTGATAAGGAATGGGGACCTGGTGACAGCAGGTGGCCATCTTCAAGAGCAGATAGTGGCTTATCCCAGAAGAGAAGAGAGTGAAGATGGTTATCCACGTTGGATCGGAGGCTCGGGGGGTTTCCTGCATTAAAAGAGGCTGTAGCTTTCCCCACCCCTTCTGTGAATTTAAGTGAGGGACTTCTGTCACTTGGAATATGAGGACAGGGGATCCAGGATACCTCTTCATAGAGAGAGTGAGATGATGTATGTTCATCTGTCCCGGTGCTGATGGAGGTCAAGGAGCTACCTGTGCAATTTAAAAGTTGTGCATATTAAAGAGTAGAACTTAACCTTAAGTTCGTTCGCCCAGCACTTAAATTATGGTTTCCTGCCCAACTTTTACTTAATCCATTTCTGCTCAAATGTAGCTCTGTTGCAGACTGATGATGAATTTTTCTTCTCCTTGTCCTGGTTAGGACAGAGTGACATGGGAGTTCAGTGCATTAGTGGGGCTATAAGAGAAGGTGGCTAGTGGGAAGAAAATTCCTTCCTGGCTGTCCTTCAAGGCTTAATGAGAGTGAAGACAGATGGTGGAAAGACCAGGTGCTCTTGTCTGGTGATCTCCATGCTGTCCTGGTGATCTCCACGCTGTCCTGGTGACCACAATGCTGTCCTGGTGACCACCACGCTGTCCTGGTGATCTCCACGCTGTCCTGGTGACCACAATGCTGTCCTGGTGACCACCACGCTGTCCTGGTGATCTCCACGCTGTCCTGGTGACCACAATGCTGTCCTGGTGACCACCACGCTGTCCTGGTGATCTCCACGCTGTCGTGGTGACCACCACACTGTCCTGGTGACCACCACGCTGTCCTGGTGATTTCCATGCTATCTTGGTGATCACCACGCTATCCTGGTGACCACCATGCTGTCAAAGCACTGCCCAACAGGTAAAAAGCAGAGCTTGTAAGTACCAGAGGGAGGGAGGGCAGGTCTGAAACAGAGTCTTCTGGACATGACAGACTATACGCCACACTCATGAACTCACAGTGGCAGTGGTTGCCTGCATAAGATCAAGCCAGTCAGCATTCCAGCACAGAGGGGCTCAGGAGCCTCCACCCCAGCTGAGGAGCTACTGGCAGTTGGTGGCTTCAGGGGATGGAGAGTTGGTTTTCTTAAAGGGTGTGGCTCCCTGGTAGGTTGACCATGCTCCAGTGGATGGCCCCACCTTGATGTATATGGGCAGCACAAATTGGGCTTGGTAGGTTGGTATTTAAAATAAACAAAAGAAGCCAGAAAGTAATGAAAGGCTAGTGAAGTAGGGAGTGGATCTGGAAGAAGGTGGGGGGAGGGCTGGAGTACAAATATGATCAGAATACATTGTAAGAAATTCTCAAAGAATCAATAAAGCCATTGTATCTTTTCAAAGGGTAAATAAAAGTAACTGTCTTCCCTTCAAGCATGTGGAAAGGCATCCATTACTGAACCCAGAAACTGGGACTGGAGAGATGGCTCAGGAATTAGAGTACTAGCTGTTCATTCCCATCACCCACATCGCAGCTAACAACCGTCCATAACTCCACTTCCAGAGGATCCAACACCCTCTTCTGGCCTCTGCTGGCATTGCACAGTCACGGTGCACTTATACACATGCAGGCAAAACACTCATACACGTAAACTAAAAATGAAAAATAAAATATTGTTTTAAAAAGCCTGGAAACCAGGCTGGTGCAAAGAATGCTCTCCTGAGCTAAAGGGTAACAGATGGAGGTGTTAAGCTCTTAGTTATCTTATATCTCATTCATTCATTTTTCTATGGAGTTCATTCTTAAGAAGAAACTGGGACCTAGCACAGCCGTCCCATCCAGCCAATGGCAAGAATAAAGCTTGAAACGTAAAAGGCTTTCCTTTCAGGAAAGCTGGAAAGAAGACAGTTAATCTCTTTATACTTTTCATTTTTATGTCCCGAATGTTACCATTTTATCATGTTACTTAATTACTCCTCCCTCCCTGCAACATTCTAAAGTAAACAGACAGCTGCTGCCCCTCTCCTGGAATCTCCAGTTGGTCGTTCCCTAAAAACAAGGATTTCTTTCTGTCTTACAGAACAATAATCATATCACAAAATTAATACTGTTGTAAAGGTGTTGTCTAATTTATGAAATTTATTCTAATTTAGTCAATTATTGTATTGGTGTTCTTTAAAGCAAGATTAAATTTAAAAATCATCAGGATCCAGGACCAAGTCATGGACCTATGCTGTGTTTAAGTCTTATATCTCTATAACTTTATTTAATCTTCTTCCCCCAAACCTTATCCCATTCAGCTGTTCTTGACTGCCTTAGTTTCATTTCCTGGTGCTACTTTGACAAAAGCTACGTAAGTGAAAAGGATCTGTTTGGCTCACAGTTCTAAATAACAGTCTACCATTGTGGGGATGTCAAGGCATCAGGAACTTGAGGCAGCTGTCACATCACATCCATAGTCAAAAGCGCACAGCTAAGAGTTAATACATGCACACAGCTAAGAGTTAATACATGCACACAGCTAAGAGTTAATACATGCACACAGCTAAGAGTTAATACATGCACACAGGTAAGAGTTGTTAATACATGCATGCTCACTGGTCAGCTCGCTCTGCCTTTCATTCAGTCCAGGGCCCAAGCTGCGAAATGATGCTGTCCACACTCAGGGGGTCTTCCCACATCAGTTAACCCAATTAAGAAAATAGCTCATACATGGCCCCAGGCCACACTAATCTAGACAGTCCCTCATTGGGATTCCCTTCCAAGGGGATGCTAGAGTGCATCCACTTGACAGTTAAAACTAACGCTCACATTGACCTTGACATGTTTCAAGATTCTAGTCTACTTACTGTAGTCTGTCCCACCACTGGGCCAGTGTTCCCCATGATTAGTTCCAGGTGACACATTTTGGCAAGCGCGTCACAGAAATGTCATGGTGTCCTTGGTGTCTTATGTCTGGCAGCACAGTGTTTCTTGGTATCTTTTCTAGTTTTATTGCTGTTGCTATGATAAAATACTCTAACCAGAAACAATTTAGGGAAGGAAAGGATTTATGTGGCGTTTGCTTCCAAGTCACAGTCCATCACCGAAGGCAGTCAGGATGAGCACTCAAGCAGGAATTTAAGGCAGAGATCATGGAGGGGCACTGCTTGCTGGCTCTGTCTCTATTGCATATATATATATGTGGCTGGTTTTCTTATAGAGCCCAGGACCACCTGCCTAGGGAATAGTGCCACCCACAGTGGGCTGGGCCCTCCTATCTCAATTAATAATCAAGGCAATCCCCCATAGACATGCCCAAAGGCCAGCCTGATCTAGGAAATGCCTCAGCTGGGTCTCTTGTCATATGACTGGAGGCTGTGTCACATTGACAAAGGAGGCTAACTAGGACAGCACTACGGCTAGTGATATTAACTTAGTTATTTTGCTGTGATGTTTGCCTTTGGCCAGGCTTCTCCTATTGTAGTCTTAGTATTTTGAATCTGTGACTAGTAAGTGGATTTCAGAGCTGGTCTCCTGCGCTGGCTCTTAGCTTGATAAAGCCTTGCTCTTGGCTCTTCAGCCCACACCGTCTCGTTTTCCAGTCTCATAGGTGTTCCCTTCCCCTCACAATAAACAAGGCAAATACGATCTTTGTTTAAGCGTCCACCTCTGGGAGAGCAAAGCATCATGTTCTTAACAGATCTGTGAAGTGCGTATCATCATCTCATGTTTGAAAATTAGGAAATTCGGAGCAGAGGGATACAGGAATTCCAGCAGATGCATAGACAGTCAGGACCAAAGCTCCAGACCCCCTAACTCCAAACCCAATCTGCCATATTGTTCCCAACAGGTGTTCAACTAGTGGGCACTGAATGGCCAGGGGACAGAACGTGGCTCCAATGTAAGCCCATCTCCCCACATTCAACTGGAGTCCTCATAGTGACTGCAATGTGGAATCGAGCAGTGTGTTTACATGAGAATGAAGTATGAAGGCACAAACTGTAAATGGTTGGGATCGTCTCCCTGACCTGACGGCGCCCCCAGGTGCTTCCTTTTCCTGAGCCTGTTTGGACAGAGAAGTATCTTCCGAATCCCACTCCCGTAGCCACGGATCCTGAACAGCCACTCGTATTGTTTGCAATGATGGCTCTGCTCAGAGATGCGTGGTCTTTGCAGGGAGCTTGTCTGGCTGTTGATGGTATTAACACTCAAGCCTAAGAAGGTTTGTGCTCCTACACCGCACAGGAGCTGTTCACAGTGACTTGCAGAGACCTGGACAGAGATGTTCAATTGGAGTCAGAGCAGCGGACAGTCGGCCCAGATACAGGATCGGGGGGCATTGTCAATGGCAGTTACAGTAAGGACAGAGGCACAGCCTTACATCCTCAGCAGCCTGCATCTGTTAGGGACCTCATTCAGGTAAAGCCAGACCCTTGGCCCTGCCCCAGAAAAGAATTTCAGTACAGGCCAGTATGAAGTAGAGTTGGAGTTTACTAAAAGACATTTTAAAATATTTTATTTATTATTTATTTTGTATGTATGAGTATATTGCCTGCATATATTTGAGTGCACCGATATCATGCAATGCCCGTGGAAGGCAGACGAAGGTGTCAGATTCCCTGGAGTTGGAGTTATAGACGGTTGTTAGCCAACATCTGGGTGTTGGGAATTGAACCTCAGTCCTCTACAAGAGCAGTCAGTGCTCTTAACCGCTGAGCCATCTCTCCAGCCCCCCAAAAGATATTTTTAAGACAGATCTGAGAAAGAGATGCTTGAAGGAAAAGTAAGACACACCCAAGAGCATAAGTGTGAGGTGCCTGAGAGGAGTCGAACTGCAGTGTCAGCGGAGCCATGTTTAACATCTTGATCTCTGTGAAGGCACCTCAAGGGCTTGCTGAGAAAAAATTTTCCTTCTTTTTCAATAAATGAGATTTTATAGGAGGTCCCTCGGATGGAGCTGCAATCTTGATAAGACAAAACCAGGAGCCACGAGGTTCACACAGAGGCTTGCGACATGCCCTTTAGCTGTAAAGGGGGTTCCTTAAGAGATTCCTAGAAATCTGCAGGTTTTCAGCTAGAAAGGGAGAAATCCCGCATACAATGTAAATTGTGATAGAATTCTCAGTTCTCAGCTGCAGAGAGGCTTCAACTTCCCCACCCACATCCCCCAAGTTTTCTCTTTCTGTCCTGCCTGAGGAAGAGTTTAAATCAAAGCTGAAAGCCTGGAACACAAGTTAGGCACAAGGTAGGACCAGGAGATGCCACCATGTGCGAAAATGGATAAATACAATAGACGTTCACAGAAGGTTTCACCAAGGGAAAGGATCAGGAAGGTCAAGGTAGCATTCAGCCAGTGTGAGAGAGCTAGGCTAGATTATTTCTGTTCCTTCCATTTCTACAAAGGCTCCTGTTTTCTTGAGCTCCCCTGTAAGGCCTTTAATATATGCTTTAACAGAATGGCACACTGGGTTGACTCAGTCTCCAGAACCAATTGTTGCTGGCCGTGGGACCTGGGAAGGTGACCCCATCCTTACCATCTTACATGTCCCTCATGGGCAAAGTAGAGTGACAGCACCTTCCCTGTTAGGCTGATGCTGAGAGAGTAGGGTACTCCATGTGAATTGCCACGGATGGCTCCTGTCGTGTAATAAGCACTCAGTACCTGGCAACTATTTTTAATGTCATGAGTGGTAGTATTCCAGAAACATCCATTGGGACTGGCACCATTCCACAAATCGTCACCATTTGGGTATATTCATTGCAAAGGCAAGCATCTGCCATGTCTTTAAAACCATCAAGAGAGAGCTTATCAAACTCTGCTGAAATTCATATGAAATACCCATCATAGGTCTGTTTTTCTTTCTTTTTTTTTTTTAGCATTTGATGTCCTTGAAGGAAATGAGGTCACTCAGGCACAACTTGATTTTAACGAACCCTTGCAGGATTTTAGAAATCACCACTTTATTTTCTTTTTAAGTGTTAGGACCGTCACTAATGATCAGTTCTGGAGGCCTGACCCAGAACAGTGTCAGTCTCATTATAGAATCTCAGAACCTACCACCACCTTTTGAAGCATCAGGAGATACCTTTCCTGTCTCCACATCCCTGCCATTTTCTGGATAGAATTTATTTCGAGAGACTAGGTGCTGTCTTGCGACCGCTTTAACCAACTTGAGTTTTCTGTCCCGTCATTCTGTTCTTCCTTTCCGATGCCTTTTTTCTCCCTTAGAATTTTTTTGAGAACTTGAAGCAAAGCTCACTCAGGAGGTCCCCCTCCCTGTGACATTCCTCACCTGCAAAAATCAGACTTTATAATTCAACTGTCCCTCCCAAACACAGCTTTAAAGGCCTTTTGGGTGTCCTTGGGAATTTTCCTAAGTGTCTGCTCATAGGAGACGCCCCACTCCAGATGTCTTGTTTCCGGAGCTGATCTTTAAGTTTAACAAAACACAGGTTGGGTACCTGCTGTGAGGTAGGCTTTGTGCTGCAGTTGAAAAATATAAAGGAAAACAAAAGGTAGCCTGCGCTTTCAAGTAAGAAATGTGAGCAAACACATACAAGACAGTGTATAAGAGTTCTGTTCCGGATCTGCACCGTACAGCTGACCTTGAAGGCCCGCAGAGGGTCAGGGATGACCTCGCTGAATGGACGGTGTTGAAATAATACCTGTTCTTTTTACTCCTTGTTCTACCCCACAGTTTCCCATCTTGAGCCCCACAATCAGCCACCAGCAATGCGTCTGGACCCTCTCCTCTGCGTGTGTTACGTTTGTGAAAATGCACATTGCCATTTTTTGAACATGCGTTTGCTTTTCAAATTGCTGTGTGCGCTGGGTCATTTTAGTTGTCAACTTGACCCACCTGGGAAGAGAGAACCTCAAATGAGGAATTTTCTCCATTGGACTGGACTGTGGCCATGTCTGTGAGGCGTTTTCTTGATTGTTGAACGATATGGGAGGGCCCAGCCCACTGTGGGTGGTGCCACACCCTGGACAGGTGACCCTGTGTTGTATAAGAAAACAGTTTGAGCAGGGGCCAGAGGAGCACGTGTTTCTTCATGGTCTGTGATCCTTCAGTTCCTGCCTTCAGTTCCTGCCCTGAGTTCCTGCCTGACTTCCCTCAAAGATGGATTGTGCCTTGGAAGTGTAAGATGCAGTAAACCCCTTCCTCTCCCAAGTTGTTCTTGTCTCTGTTTTGTCATAGAAATGAAGGGCAAACCAGGTCAGTACACAAGATCCTGTGTTACCTCCCCCGTTCTAATGTTTGCTTTCCTTCCCTGATGACTTTTTACAAGACACATTCATGTCAGTGTGGAAGCGTCCAGGCTGTTACTTCTGATTGTTTCATGATACCCTGGGCTGCACATCCAGCACATCTTTCACTTCTCCATCATCTCAGTGTGAAACATTCTTACGGTCCCTGTTCTTATGGGTGGGTGGCCCATAACTACAGCAGCATGCTTCATGACCCTTGTGGTCGGGCATGAGAAATTCCTGGGAGCATATACATCCAGGAATAGAATTTCTAGGTCATTCAGAAGGCAGAGTCATGGCCCAAAGATATCCATGTTCTAAGGCCAGCAATCTCCGAATATGTTATGTGATATGGCAAAGTAGACTTCACATAGGACTTAATTAAGAATCCTGAGATGAAGTAATTATCCTACATCACTGGGGTTGGTCCAGTGGCATTGCAGGGTACATGTAAGGAGCAGAAATACCTATCAGTGGGGCCTCAAGACAGTGCATACACTGCTGGCTTCAAAGACACACAAATGGGCAAAGAGCCAAGGAATTCAGAAGCCTCCAGACATGGAAAGGAAAGGAAGTCTCCAGAAGGAACTGTACTGGGAACTTGATTTTAGCTGAGTGAGACACAAGTCTGAATTCGACCTCTAGGACCATGAGGTCATACATCTGTGTTGTTTTATGCTGCTTAGTTTTAGTGACTTGTAACAGAAGACTTAGAAAATCACACATAGCCAATGCACAGACTTATTTTGACTCTCTCTGAATGGCTGTCTTAGTCCACACCCACACTGACTATGCACGGGGTCCCTGTGTCTCCATGCCCCCCAGCAACACTTGCCCCATTTCAGCCTTCTGATTTCAGATGCTCTGCTGGGCACAAAGCATGAGTATTAGGTACTTTCCTTATTGCTGTGACTAAAACATAATGAGAACCGTCTAAGAGAGGAAGGGTTTCCTTTGGCTCATGGTTTGAAGAGATACAGTCCATCATGTGGGAAGGCACTGTGGCAGGAGCCCGAGGCAGGTGGTCACACTATTGCTAAAGTCAGGAAACAGAGAAGACAGGAAGCAGGGCTAGGTTATGATACTTTAAATCCTGGCCCCAGTAACCCACTTTCTCTAGTGAGGTTCTGTCCTCTAACATTTCCATAACCATCCAAACCAGTGCCACCAGCTGGGGACCCAGTATTCAGATGCATGAGTTTATGGGGGCGTTTCACAGTCAAGACTATAACCAGTAAGTCTTCAAGAGTCAATACCTCCAAACTGGTGCAAAGAGACAATGGGTGATATGGGGAGAGGCTTCGAACCCTTGTCTTCTAAAGTTGGTCTGGGGAATTACAGGGGACATGTAAGTCAGTAAAGTACCAGCATGAGGCCATCAAGAGTTACTGCCTGGAAAGTATATTTGGGGACAACAGGGCTCTGCAGACTCCATGAACCAAAGAAACCCAGACAGGGAGAGGCAGTGTGGGCAGGTGTCACAATCACAGGTGGTGTAGGCTCCAGATGTACAGCTGTCATGTTATTAGAATGTCCTCTATGTGCCAGCATTGTAGGGCTGCTGGGGGGGTCATCAGAGACCATGAATGAAAAGACCTTAATGCTGCAGATGGGAGGAGTTTGCACAATAGTTGTTTCTCTCACCCCTGTGATAAAATACCAGAAAGAAGCAACTTAAAGGGAGGAAGGATGGATGTTGGCTCAAGACGCGAGGGGATGCAGTCCATCATGGTGGGGACGGCATGACAGCTGTGGGCTTGCTCATCTAGGCATAGCGGGAAGTATAGAGAAGGCAGGAAGCGAGACTGGGTTTTAAGCCTTAAAATCTGCTTCCCCAGGGTGACCGCTTCCTCCAGTGCCCCACCTCCAAAGGTTCTACAACTTACTAAAACAGCACCACCAGCTGGAGGTCAGGTGTTCAAACATATGAGCCTGCGGGAACCATTTCACATCCAGACCACAGCAGCACCTAATAAATAGTAACAATAATAATAACAATGATAATATTCTCATCATCACAATAATTATAATAATGATTATAGCTCTGTACTTTTTACATCAGAAGAGATAATACTTGATTTTTCTTTGTAATATGTGATAGCCATTGCTGACCTTGCTCTCCTGCATGGAGAATAATGAATTACCTATTTTATATTAACATGCAAATGATTTTATCCATTAATTTCAAGTAGATTTCCCTCTTTGTCTCTGGCCCTCTCACGTACACATACTCCCTGAAAAATAGTAATTCTGGGATAAGGCGATGGCTCAGTAGGTAATTTCCAGCAGCCACAATAAAAGCCAGGCATGGCTGCATGTGTCTGTACCCCCAGCACTGGAGGGCAGAGGCAGATGGAAACTGCGTGCTTGCTGACCAGACAGCCTGACCCCGAAGGTAAGCTTCGGGTTCAGTGAGAGACGGCAATGGAGGAAGACATTTGATGTTCTGCTCTTGAAGCATACAACACACACACACACACACACACACACACACACACAGTACTTTCTTTTAGGGTTGTTCAAAGCATGGTGTAGTCACACACAGCTCACTCCCTCCACCTATCTCCCAAGCTCTGACCCAGGACTTTTCAGGACCAAATAATGCAAGTGAGGAAAGATGAACAGAGATCATACAAAAGACAGAACGTGGCGCGGTGAGCCCCTGTTCCGTGAGATGAAAGCCCAGGTCAGAAGACTAGGAGCAACGCACAGGAGACTCACAAAGATGTTGATAGAGGAGACAAGGAAAGCGTTTTTCAAGACAAGATTTGCTGAGAGCTGAAACACAGGTGACTCTAGAGACACTCCCAGATGGGAGTGTGGAAAGAGCCCCAGTAGGGACCTGGGCTTCTGAAGGGCTGGACTCTAGAGAGGTGAACAGACACCAGCCCCCACTTCCTGAACCTCTGAACTTATACAGACACAGGCCGCTACTTCCTCCCTCCTTCCTGGAGTCCTTGTCTGTCCTTACTTGTAAAGAGAGAGGGATACCCTCCACTGCCGTTATGAGTTCTCACGTCTCTTGTTTCTTTAGCTTTCCAGGCTATGAGGGGTCCTAAACATTTTTCTATTTATACCCATTGTGAGTTAAGAAGATGATTTCCAGCCATGTGCTGTGTCCCTAGCTGAGTGCCTTGCATACATTCTGTAGAATATACACAGGACAAGCCCGCGAGTTCTTTTTCTAACTGTGGAAACTGAGGCAGGAGGAGACCGAGAGACATGTTCACAATGATACAAGTGAGAGAGGCTGAGAGTGGGACCTGCACTCAGGGATTCTAGGTCCGGAGAAGCCTTTCAGGTTCTGCTATCTCCAAAACCAAGCTTGATCCTGGTCACACAGAATACATTTGGTTTGTGAACATAGTACAGTAAGAAAGCCCAGCTAGGGGGCTTGGAGGTAGCTTAGTAGGTGAGAGTGCTTGCTGTGCAAGCATGAGGACCTGAGTTCAAATCCCCAGTTCCCATGTCAGGTATGGCTGTATGTGCCTATAACACCAGTAATAAGAGGTGGAGACAGGTGGATCCATAAAGCTCTCTAGCCAGCCAGCCTAGCCCTAACGGTGAGCTTCTAGTTCAGTGAGAGACCCTGTTTCAAGGGAATAAATGGAAGAGCAATGGAGGCAGACACCCGACTTCCTGCTGTGGCCTCTACATGCATGTACAAGGGCATGCGCAAGAAAGGCCCGTGCATGCGCGCACACACAGCACACACAACACCTCACACATGCACACACACACAGCTAGCCAGGCAAGGGGCTGACTTAGCTAAGGAAGTAGGAGAAGATGGGGACATCTTATCCAGATGCCAAGCCTAGGAAGATGGTCTGTGTCGGGAAGGGGGCCTGGATCGTCTGCCCCACGGTGTGGCCCAGGTCTTTCTGAGAAGTCCACCCAACCCCAAGGAGTGGCTCTAACAAGAGAAGCACCATTGTTAGGCTTCCCCTATTATGAGATTTCCACAGTAAGTAACTGTCAGTCCTGCCCTTGGACTTCTTCAGGACTCTGTGTCCTGTGGTAAGAAGGTCTCCCACGGGTCTCCACCTAGGTGTCCTAGTTACTTTCTGTTGCTGTGATAAAAACACTGACAAAAACCAATCTGGGAAGGAAAGGGCTTATTTCACCTTCAGTTTATGTTTGAGTTCATCATGGAGGGAAACCAGGGCAGAAGCTCAGGCCAGAAACTTGGGGCACAGACCATGGACGTCTGCTTACTGGCTTGCTCCCCTGGTCTGTGCTCAGCCTTCTTTCTTATACAGCATAGGTCCACCTGCCCAGGGGTGGTACTACCCACAGTGGGCTGGGCTCTTCCACATCACTCAACAATCAAGAAGTTGCCCCACAGACATGGCCATAGGCCAGTCCAATGGAGGCAGTTCCTCAGTTGAGGCTCCCTCTACCCACGTATGTCAAGTTGACACTAGAGCTACCCAGCACATCAAGTGTCCCCTGGCCCTGCCCTCTTTGGAATCATTAAATAGAGTTCCAGAAGTACCAGCATCCTTGGTAGGAAGCAGGGTTGGACAGAACCTGGCCAAGTGAGGCATCCACCCCATCCTTGGGAGGCCAGAGGGGTCAGTCTGTCAAGGAGGGACGTAATATTCATTCAGGGTGAGCATTAAATCACCCAACACAGACCAACAAGGAAAACACAGTGAGTTTTCCCATAGCATTTTTCTGAAAGAGTAAAAACAATCTCTCCAGGACAAATCGTGGCTGAAATTAACAGGGAGAAATGTAAAATCAGTTAAATCTTTGAACACAGTGGACTTTGAAGAAGACTTTGGGAATTCGGGAACTTTGCATTTTGGGACACAGGGAATTCTTTGGTTCTTGGTTAAGTCGGAGCCCTAGTAAGAAATAGATGGTGTGTCCAGTTTGATCTTTGACAGCACATTGGGTAAAGGAACTTTAAAAATGTGGGAGTGCAGATGAGGCCTGGGTTTTTCCGGTCCTGGCTTGGAGGGGGTAGAAAAGGACAGAGCTTTTCCTGGAACTGTAGAGAGTCAGGGCTTGCGGGAGAGGACCTACTTACAGGTACTGTGACCTTCGGTCAAGAGATACAGCCAGACCTCAGAACTGAGCAGAGAGGGGGAAGGTAAAGAGCTGATTTCATTTGTATCCTATCTTCTAAGATTTTTTCCCACTATCAAAGTCAGAAGGTCAAAGAACAGGTTGAATGGGGCTGAAGAGCTGTCATTAGGCCAAAGGAGACTAAAGGGGGCAGAGGGGCAAACAGAAATGACACCATGCAGCACAGTTCCTGTGCTAGGCACAAGATGGTGTCATCTCAGAGATGGCTAAATAAAACGAAGATAGCATGTTTAGGTGGCCAAGAAATGTGTCTGATAACTAACACGAGTGTGACTTTTGAGACTCATTCTATAGTAACATGACACTGAACTCCTAAACCAAATGACTTACAGTTCTTTCAGTCTAGGACAGCAGGTTCGAGTCTCCACCTTCTGTTGAGAAACAGTGGGGATTAAGGCACCTTAGGGGCTTGCTCAAGGCAACCCCTCTGTTCCAAGCCAGCACCCTCCCGAGTCCTCAGAAAAGCATCGTTTGGAAGCTTTTGGTTTCTGGGTTCGTCACCTGTCGATGTTCAGGATTTCATAGAGGTGAGACAGTCTTACTGTGGGCTGGTTTCATGGCTTGGCATTCTCAAGAGCTACAAAGAAGAGGGGTTCACCCCTCCAAGTGTGGAGAAAGTAAGTCTCCCTGACTGCTCTCGCTATAACTGAGCGTCCCGAAGCCCTTTTAAGGCTGTGTAGTTAGTCATCCAGTACAAAACATGGCCTGGGCTCCGTTTTTCTCCCTCCAGCTTTGCCATTTCAGCACAAAGAGACC
>NW_008344211.1:3039957-3045024 GCF_000622305.1 Nannospalax galili | reverse complement strand
ACAGCTGGGCACGGTGGTATGCACCTTTAATCCCAGCCCTCAGGAGGCAGAGGCAGAGGCAGGTGGATCTCTGTGAGATCGAGGCCAACCTGGTTCGCAGAGTGACTTCAGGCTGGCTGGGACTAGGGAGGCCCTGTCAAAAACAAACAAACTTTCCCCACCAGGATGATCACAGTCAGCATCTGCCAAAACTCTGAACTTTTTTCCAGGGCTCTGGCCCATTGTTTTCCATTGTGATAACCCCACTTCCCAAGGCTGCTGGTGGCTTTACATCCTGTACCTGAATCTCTGCATTTCCAGCTCTCGAAGCCCCACCATAAAATAGCTCCTCCTTTGGCCTCTGTGGTGTGGCCTTCCATCCCTCCTCCTTCCTTGCTCTCTGAATGCTATACCTTGCCATGTTTCCATCCTAGAGAGGCAAGGGTTGGGCCTTGTTGAAGCTATGGTGGGAAAAGCTGTATTTTTCTGGCTGGGCTTTCATCGTCAGCTGTCATTACCTGTGTAATCTCATGCAAGCCGTTAGAAAACCTTAATCTCAGTCTATTCATCTGTGAAATGGGGATAATACTGCTCTGTAGGGTAGTAAGGGAGTTAATTCATATAACTACCTGGGGTCACTCTGGGAAATAAAAACAGACACAGTCGGTGTCTATAAGCCACGGTTTTCTAATATTCTGGCATTACAATTAGGCTGGCTTTCTTTCGCTGTGTTAATAAACTCCCCTAAACCTTGTGGCTTAAAGCAATATAGATGTGTTATTGTACAGTGCTGGATGTCAAATCCTTAGTTAGTCTCAGTACGTTAAAAATCAGTGTCAGCAGACTCTAGGGAAGGATCACCTTCATTTCTTTCCTGGCTTAGAGTCCACTGTGTGATTGGCTCAGAGATTCGTCCTCTGTGGTCAAACCAGGGTTATTTTCTTACTTCAAGGTAACCATTAGCAGTCATAATTCTACCTGCAGAAAACATTTATCCTTGAAGGGTGGCCTGGTCACAGTTCGCAAGAGTAAGAGCTGAGATTTTCAGGGGTCTTTATTTGGCTTATTATAAGGATTACCTTTTCTATTTAAAAATATTTTATTATTTTTGTTTCATGTGTATGACTGTATTTGCTACATGTAAGGGCACCCGTGTCATGCGATGCTCCATGGAGATCTGAAGAGGGCATCGGATGCCTTGGAACTGGAGTTGCAGATGGTTGTTAGCAGCCTTGTGGGTGCTGGAAATTGAACCCAGGTCCTCTGCAGGAGTAGCCAATGCTCTTAGCCTCTGAGTCATCTCTCTAGCCCAGGACTACTTTTTCCTTACGTCAGTTTTATCTGGAACTCCCTGGCTTCAGTAGTTTCCTCGGTGCAGATTTCTCCTCCTGATGGCCAGTTTAGATTCAGTCTTGATTCTCCTTAGGCCCACGGGTCAACTCCTATGGGACTTTCCACATGGGTGTTGAGAAATGCATCAGCATCCCATGAACAATTCAGCTCCTTCTGATGAACGTCAGTCAACAAAGACCCAGGTTCCGCCAGGTCTCTCCGTCTGTAAGGAGGAACAGGGCACTCCTTTAAGCATTCTGCATTTGCTGAATCTAGAAGCCATGAGATGTATGTTGTGGCTCCCAGAAGTCATGAGATCATATGTTGTGACTCCCCAGAAGTCATGAGATCATATGTTGTGGCTCCCCAGCCCCAGAGAACACAGCTGACCGACAGCCTGGACTCTGCAGTCTATAGTTCATGTGTGCCCGTCTTGAGAGCAGGCTTCTGTCTTCTGTCTTGGCATGTATCCATTGTAAAAGCACTGTGTTTCATAAGGACATCCCACGCACATGGATAATGGACTTTGAACATGTTCCAGTCCCCACATACCTCCCATTCCTACTTGCCCATTTTCTCCCTTAACCTTCTGTTCATTCTCCTTTTCTCCCCAGCAGTTCTGTTTCTGCTTTCACAAACACACACACACACATGCACACACGCACACACGCACATGCACATATACACATACATACACACACATGCACACATAGACACGCATATACAAATGCACACATACACATACACACATGCACATGTATACACACACATGCACATGCATACATATATGCACACACACACACACACACACGGACACATGGGAGTGGGATAGCTGGGTCATCTGGTAGACCTTTAGTTCCTTGAGGCCCTTTCAGTGTCTGGACATCTCTCTGTTCCCACAGCAGACGAGGTGCGTCTGTCCTGTGATCTCAGCAGCATTTCCCATTTGCTTGCTTTTTTGTTCCACTTCTAATAATTTTATTTATCCACTATTCAGTAATCAAGATAAAAGTTCAGGCAAAAAATAACACATATTTCTTATTTAAAATTAAGGCTAGGGGCTGGAGAGATGGGTCAGTGGTTAAGAACACTAGCTGTTCTTGCAGAAAACCTGGGTTCGAATCCCAGCACCCACATGGCAGCTAACAACTGTTGTAACTCCAGTTCCAGGGGATCCGACGGCCTCTTCTGTCCTCTGCGGGCATCACATCACACCGGTGCACTTACCTACGTGCAGGCAATACATGCATACACATAAAATATATAAAACAAATAAAATATTTTTAGTAAAGGCTATAAAAGATTTTTGGCAAGGTAGTGTAAGTTACTGACAAAGTTATGCCTGAGTTTTTGGGTGTGAAACACCGGATAGTCTCATAGCAAAATTATACCACATTTGATACAAATTTAATTTTTTTGTGTGTATGAGGCAAAATTGGAGTTATTTTAACTTTAAAAAAACTTTATTGAGAATTTCATACATGCATATAAGGTATTTTGATCAAACCCATGCCCGCTCTCCCCCTCCAACACTTCCGATATCTCCCCATCACTTTTTTCTGAAAACTTTGTGTTAGCTTCCTCCCTCCCTCCCTCCCTCCCTCCCTCCCTTCTTTCTTTCTTTCTTTCTTCTTTCTTTCTGGGGATTTCTGCTACTCTAACATTGCCCCCTCTGAAGAGGTAGTCCTAAATTCTTTTAGGGATTAGATACAAGCTCCCAAATACTTTTGACATCTTTGGCCTTTGGAACAGAGTATGTTGCTAAGAGGCCCATGGACATTGTGACTTTTAGCCAAGAAACTGGCTACATTTCTTTGGGGTCTTTTTACCCTAACTGCCTAGCCAATTCCCACCTCCTATTCTTATCACACCATCCTCTGAAGAAGTTACCCAAATTGTTGATAGGGAATCAGGATGCAGGCCACTCTGGCTTCTTCCATGCCAAATAGGGAGGCAGTTGGGGTACCCCTTCAGTGGGTCTATCTAAAAGACTCCCAAATTGCATAACTATTAACTAAGGAGAAAAGAAAGTCCTTGAATCGTTGACTAGGAGATGTGAAGAAGTAAAGGCAAGAGTAACTAGCATTATAAGTTCTAGACAGGGCACTAGAAAAAAGTCAGAACAGAGCAATTTTCAAATGTTCATGAGAGTCCATTGGAGTTTCTTGACAAGGGCTTCCAAAAGCATCCCTCCATTGGGTTCCTCCTCATTTTTCTTTTGTCTTCCAAGGCTGGACTCTAGAGTGATGGATTCAGGATTTGCTTTCAGGTATTTTGCTAGCTGTTGGAGTCGTTCAATCAGTGTCAGTTCCCTCTCAAAGGCTTTACCATGTGGAGGCAGGATCCAGGCGCTCTCTCAGGCAGTCCCCTGTGTTCTCAGCCCCTATGCCAGAGAGAGGCCAGAACCCAGCACTCTCTGGCAGTCTGCTGAGATCACAGTCCCTACACTGGTGGAGGTCGGAGCCCACCCTCTCAGGCTCCCATTTGCTTACTTAAACACTGTTCTGACCTCCATTTGGCAAGGTCGAATCACAGTGTAGCCTTTGTTTGTGTTTCTCTGGTGGTCAGTGAGGGTGAACATTGTTCATGTGTTGTTATTGGTCACTTCCTCTGTTGAGAACTGTGTTGTGTGTCGTTACTCCTGGGGAGACAGGAAGAAACAGCTACTCATTCCACATAGGGAACCAATGACAGACCAAAGTCTGGATCCACCAAAGTCCAGTTTTGTTAGCCTGTTAGTTTTATTGGAGATACTTACAGGAATATGGGTGAGGGGTCACTTACAGAAGCAGGAATGACTCAAAGACAGCTGCATCACCAAAACTCACCCCAGCATGGGGGACAGCTCACAAAAGCAAGGACGCTGGAGCTCACTGCACAATCGTGTGTGTGTGTGTGTGTGTGTGTATGTGTGTATGTGTGTGTGTATGTGTGTGTGTGTGTGTGTGTGTGTGTGTGTGTGTGTGTGTGCACGTGCAGGCATCCGAAGGCCATGGTATGTATGCAGAGGTCAGATGACAAATTACACCTCCTTTCAAGAGTGGGCTCTGTGTTCCACAATGGAGTCCAAGGAGTGAACTCAAATCCTGTCTTACACCAGATGCTCTTTTACCCCTGAGCCATCTCATTGGCCCATGAAAACCTTTTTCGCAGTCACTCAGGAGGCAAGGAGCAGAAGCAGAATTCAATTTTACTGCCATGCAAATTGCTTTGTATGATATTCATTTTCACGATATGAATTCGTGTGATCTGTAAGCATGGCTCTTTTCATCTGGTGGATCTGTTAGTTTCTTTCTTCGGTGTTTTAAAATTTTCATAGTTAGAAGTCTTTCACTTCCTTGACTAAGTTTATCCCAAAGTGTGTGTGTGTGTGTGTGTGTGTGTGTGTGTGTGTGTGTATGTGAGTGTGTGAACTGTGAATGGCCTTGTTCCCCTGACTCCTCTCCCAAGATACTTGCCATTGGTATATAGGAGGGTAACTATTCATGTTAATTTTAAATTCTGTCATTTTCTTGTGGAGATTTTAGGGTTTCTTACATATCAGATCATATGGACTGTGAGTAAGAATACTTTGCCTACGTCCTTTCCTTACTGTGAACTTTTATTTCCTTCTCTTATTTTAATGGAGAGTAAGTTTCTAAATAATTTTTTGCTCGTTATTTTTTTGATTATTTTATTACTGAACTTTTATACTTTTTGATTTATTAATTTTTAAAATTTTTTAATAACTACATGATTAGAAGAAGCATTTCATTA
>NW_008344211.1:3039062-3039616 GCF_000622305.1 Nannospalax galili | reverse complement strand
ATGCATCTCTAATCTGTATGTATCTGATTATTACTAGTCATAATCAGTTATGCTTGGATCCTTGGCGCCTATGTATGTCTATAAAGTCATCGGGTAGATTTCAGTGGTAATGTTTATCACCTCTACTAATTAACATGACATAAATTTCTATACTTCCTCCTCAAATATAATACATTTTTTAAAAAAATTGTTCATTTGTGTGTGTATATGTGTGTGTGTGCGCGCGCGTGTATCACACAGAACATCCCAAACCATCTTATTCAACTATACACCCACTTCCCAGATGGCACCCTCCCATAGCCTCCCTCCCCCCACTAGAGCCCTTATACTCTGATATTCCTACTACTGTCTGCTGTGTTGTTGGCACCCCCAGCCAATTCCCCACTATTTGTCCATCTGGTGAATCTAGTCAGCCAATCTAGAGGTCTTTGTTTTAGGAAGGTCAGCTGTTCCTCATCTAGCAGCAATCAGTTGTCAACATTCCTTTAGATAAGATTGGGGTCTGCTGTTCATTTTCCCAGTTCTATGCTGGGTTACTATCTGGGAGTCCCTTT
>NW_008344211.1:3037402-3037826 GCF_000622305.1 Nannospalax galili | reverse complement strand
CCATCTTTACTTCTTCTGAGAACTCTCTGTTCAGCTCCTTAGCCCATCTTTTAATTGGGTTACTTCTTGTCTTGATTCTCTGTTTTTTGAGCTTGTTATATATTCTGGATATTAAACCTCTGTCAGATGTGTCACTGGTGAAGATTTTCTCCCATTTTGTGGGTTTTCTGTTTGCTTCCCTGGTTGCCTCCTTTGATGTACAGAAGCTTTTTAGTTTAATGAGGTCCCTTTTGTTAATTCTTGCCCTTGTTTCCTGAGCAGTTGATGTCCGGTTTAGAAAATCCTTTCCTACACCTACATCTTGTAGTTTTTTCCAATGTTTTCTTCTAACAGTTTTGGAATTTCAGGCTTTACATTGAGGTCTTTGATACATTTGGAACTGACTTTTGTGCAGGGTGAAATATAGGGCTTTAGTTTCATTCTT
>NW_008344211.1:3034735-3035752 GCF_000622305.1 Nannospalax galili | reverse complement strand
AGATGGCTTTTTTTAGTCGGGAGGTTTTGTATTGCTGTTTCAATTTCTTTTTGTATTACGGGTCTGTTTAAGCTATTAATCTCTTCTTGGTTTAGTTTTGGTGGTTCACATGCCTTTAGGTATCCGTCCATTTCTTTTAGGTTTTCAAATTTTGTAGCATATAGGTTTTTAAAGTATTCCCTTATAATGTTCTGTATCTTTCTGTTGTCTGTTGTAATATTTCCCCTTTCATCTCTGATTTTGTTGATTTGGAGGTGCTCTTTCTTTCTTCTGGTTAACTGGGCTAGCGGTCTGTCAATCTTGTTTATCTTTTCAAAGAACCAGCTCTTAGATTCGTTGATTCTTTGTATTGTTTTCTTTGTTTTGATTTCATTAATTTCTTCCCTGATTTTTGTTATTTCTTCTTGTCTGCTGGGTTTGGGTTTCATTTGTTGTTGCTTTTCAACTGACTTCAGTTGCCATGTTAAGTCATTTATTAGTGTTCTTTCCAATTTTTTGATGTAGGCACTTAGAGCTATAAACTTCCCTCTAAGGACAGAGTTCAGCATGTCCCAGAGGTTTTGCTGTGTTGTATTGTCCTTTTCATTTAGTTCCAGGAATACTTTTATTTCTTTCTTAATTTCTCTTTTTACCCATTCATCATTTAGGAGTGTGTTGATTAATATCCATGTGTTCATGTGGTGATTAGGGCTTCTTCCAGTGTTGACTGTAAGCTTTATTTCATTGTAGTCTGATAGAATGCGTGGAATTATTTCAGTCTTTTTGTATTTGTTGAGGTTTGTTTTGTGCCCCAGTTTATGGTTGCTTCTGGAGAAGGTTCCAGGGGTGCTGAGTAGAAAGTATGTCCTTTGGTGCTTGGGTGGAATACTTGATAGATGTCTGTTAAGTCCATTTGATATATGGTATTGTTTAATTCAGATGTCTCTCTGTTAACTCTCTACCCTGTTGACCTATCTAATGGAGACAGTGGGGTATTGAAGTCCCCTACTATTAATGAGTTGGGGTTAATCTGGGTCT
>NW_008344211.1:3013085-3033649 GCF_000622305.1 Nannospalax galili | reverse complement strand
TCTGTTTTCCATTTCATTCATCCTATTGGTGAAGCTTTCTCCTGTCATTTCTAATTGCCCCCAAGAGCAGGTTTCTAATTAGTTCCATTCACTGGTGGCTCAGCAAGCTCAGGACACTGAGGCAGATCTATTTCTGGGAATCTGACTGTTGGTCTTAGGTCTAGGGTTGCCCTGTGGTCTTGTGGGATCTTCCATAGACTGCGGCAGACTCTAGGACCCTCCACCGACTCTTCTTCCCTCTCTCCTTCCTTCATCTGATGTGGATCTTGATCTAGTGGTCTCAGGTCCCCCCAAGCTTCCATAGCCTGTTCTCTTACCCAGGTGACTCCCCTAATGAAATAAATGCTTTTCAGTCCCATTTTGCTTCTTCCTCTCTGAGCTCCAGACATAGTGTATGTGAGTCTCAAGATCGAGGCTCAAGACCTGACAATGAAGCCCACTTCCCTTAGGCTCTCTGGGTTCCAGGAAGATACACAGAGGTTATAGTTACCGGCAAGGGACTCAGTGATGCTAACCTCCTGGCACAGAAAACAGTGGGAAGGAAATAAGATGTTTTAGAGACAACAGAGGAACCTGTGGGACAGAACCATTTGAGATGATGTCATGCTTGACATAAATTGACAGTTAATTGACTAGAGGTTTGGGAATGCTTCAGCAGAGGTATGTGTAGGAGAGAGAGAATATGCCTCCTGAGTAGGGAGGACAAATGTCTGTGCTCACATCAGTGTGTGTCATTCTGAATTAGTCTGTCCTTGGCCATGCTGCACACTAGTCCCCCAGCACATGAAACTTCATGCAAGGAAATGGATGTGCTCCCTGAGCATTCAAGAGGACCAACAGGGGAAGCCTGCCAGGTAGCAGGATTGTTTTCAAGCGAAGGGAGTTTCCACCCTGCTCCATGCCTGATACCACAGGTGGATAGAGACATCTGCTGTAGATCAAAGGCTTCCTGCCATGGCTGATGTAATGGTTCATACTGGCTGTCAACTTGGTAGGCTCTAGAATCACCAAAGAGAAAAAGCCTCTGGACACACCTGTACAGAATTACCTTGATCAGGTGAACTGAGCTTGGAAGACCCACTCTGAATGTGGGCCATGCCATTCCCTGGGCCAGGGTCTTGGGCTCCATTGAAAGGAGAAAGAGAGCTGAGCATAGCATTCCCTGCCCTCTGCATCCTGTGGATTGTGGATGCTTCAAGATCCTGAGGCCTTGACGTACCCACCACGATGGGCTGTACTTCAGACTGCGAGCCACAATAAACCCTTCCTTCTTAAGTTACTCTTGTCAGGGTCTTTTAAAAAATATCTTATTTATTATTTTTATTTTATGTGTATGAGTGTATTGCCTGCATGTAGGCAAGTGCATCCATGTTGTGCAATGCCCATGGTGAACAGAAGAGGCCGTTGGATCCCCTGGAACTGGAGTTACAGACAGTTGTTAGCTGCCATGGGGGTGCTGGGATTTGAACTCGGGTCTTCTGCAAGAACAGCCAGTGTTCTTAACCACTGAGCCATCTCTCCAGCCCCATTGTCAGGGCATTTTATCACAACAGGAAAGTAACCTATGTAGAGAATTGGAGTTGGTTGCCTGTTAGATCTTCCATCTCAGAGATGTATGAAGATTCAATTTCTATCTGGGCACTCTAAACATGGAAGATTTCCCAAAATGCACAGGAAGCTACTAAGAACACTCTGGATGGTCTAAACATGGATCTCAAAGGAGTTTGAAAGAAGAGCCACAACCTTGCATTAAACATAACCAACCTCCCCTTGTGATTCTGTTGGCTAGCAGACCAATTTGAGAACCACATGGCTTTACTGAACAAAATCCAGGCAGTTGACCAAGATTTCAGAAACCAGTCACCTGAGGCTTGAAGTTGATAATCCTTTATATCATCAGACATTGTGCTATTTGTTTTTACATGCTGGAAAATATATGCATCAGGATGTTCTGGGAGTAAAATTGAATTTTACTGAGTGGTTGTGAATAAGGTTTTCATAGGCCAATGGGATGACTCAGTGTGTAAAAGCACATATGGTGTAAGCTTGAGTTCAATCCTTGAAATTCACTGTGGGAGGAGAGTTCCATCTCGAAAGGAGTTGTTCTCTGACCTCTACATATATAATATATACTATGGCTTTCAGACAGTCTCTTGCTTTCATTCTCTCTCTTTCTCTCTCTCTCTCTCTCTCTCTCTCTCACACACACACACACACACACACACACGCAACAATAAAGATTTTGTGCTGTTCAGAACCTCAGATTTCCAATCTATATAAGGGCGATAAAAACGTTTCCTTCCTGTGTTTATTGTGCTATTCAGCGAGATACTCATAGTATCCCACACTCATGTTCGGCACGGTCTGATCAGTCTTAAGCACAGGTATTAACTCATTTATTTCTAACTCAGTGAGGTAGATTCAAGTACCATTCCCATTCTACAAACTATCGGGTTTGATAGCCGTGATGGCGCACACCTGTAATCCAAACACTCAGGAGACAGAGACTCTGGAGGCAGAGGCAGGAGGATGGGGCATTTGAGGCCAGCTTGAGCTATATAACAAGACCCCGTGAGGAAGAAGGAGGAGGGAGGAGGAGGAAGGGCAAAGCACAGAAAAGAATAAAGAAAAGAAAAAAGAAGTGAAATAACTTGCTAAAAGTTTGTACAACCCACAAAGAATAGAGCTGAGATTTAAACCTCAGCAATTTACACAGAATCTTTCCTTCTGAAGGACTCTCCCTTGCTATTGTTGTGCGGAGCACTTTACCCAGAGCTCGGAACATACCATGTGCTTGGTACTTATTAGCTAATGTCATAATCACTGCTTTTACCCTGGGGCTCAGCAAGGAATTGTCACAACTCTCCAGCACCTGCAGCATCCTCCGTGGATAGGTACTTGCAAAGACAGAGCACCTGGGCCTCCATTGTGTGTTCTGGCTCTGCTTATCTGGGGGATATAAAGGCCTAGTGCATGGACACATTTACTTACTGAGAATGGGAACATCAAATTCAGACCTGCTCCTGTGGAATAAGGTCAGCGAGGAACATTATTTGCTGTATTTCTCATCAGTTTGAAGAGGAATCTTTACAGAAATAAAATATGAGCCCTTTAATCCTAATGTTCTTTGACTTCTGTGGGATGCACGGGTACCCTGGGATATCTCCCATGTCAAGGAGAACTATTTCAGAATATGAGGAGGGGGAGTTGAAAGACATCTTTGTTACAACAAAAAGAAATTAGAGGAGTGATTCATCCTGTTCTGTAGGAAAGCAGAACTCAGAGATCTTGAAATATATAAGATTTGGTAGTTGAGTGTTGGAGGGAAAAAATGTATCATCCAATTCATGAATTGGATGACTCTACTGGGGGATAGGAAATCGTATTTTGATGATCACTATACTCATTAGACATTTTCCAAACTCATCTCCTCATTTTCGTTACCAAGAAATTCTCACCCAAACCCTTTGGTGATAAATGTGTATGTTTTAGTGAGGTGAGTCTTGAATTGAGAGCAGTTTTTCTACTTAACTGTGAAGTGCTGGGCAAAAGCCTGTACCCCTATGAACATTGCTCTTTTTGGAATTCCCCACTCGTGTGTGTGTGTATGTGTGTGCAGGCATGTGTACATGGGGCCAGAGGACAATATTGGGTATCAGGGTATCATTCTTCCAGAGCCAGTCACCCTAAGACAGACCATGTCTTACTTCTCCCTGAACTTCTCAGAGTAGGCTATGCTGTCTGACCAGCTAGCCCAGGGATCCACGTCTCCCTACCTCCTAAGCACTGGGATTACAAATGTAGAAAACTGTATTCAGCTTTTTGATGAGTTCTAGGACTCACACCCAGGTCATCAAGCTGGTGTGGCAACCATTTTCCTGACTGAGCCCATCCCATATCTCCAGCCCTAGAATATGATAATACATATTTTGCAGGGTTGCTGTGGGGCAAAATGAAACTGTGTGTAGATGCACCTGCCCCTGCTAAAGCTCGTCCCTGTACGGTGCGGATGTTACTGGTGTTCATGTGATGATGTGCATTCTGCTGTCTGTACGTCCAAGCCTCAGTAGCACTGCATCCACAGTGAAGCCCGTCACTGACTTCTGCTGGGTTCGATGACAAATCCTTTGACATTTGATTCAGTGAAATCAAGAATGGTTTGTTGGAAGTGCTCATCACATACCTACAGTCAACACCATAAATATATGAAATCCACGGTCACAGAAACCCTATATCAGAGTCTTTATCTCACCAATTCTCTCAGATTCGCATCGCCCTCGGTGTCAAAAATACCTCAAAATTGTAGTGCTTTACCTGGGCACACGTTTACTTCTCGCTCACACATCTGAAGGTCATCCGGAGTGCATCTGATCCGAGCTGGGGCTCAGGTGGATTTAGCTCTAGACTGTGGCTTCTGCTTCAAGCTACTTGGTGAAATTCCTTCTCTTAGAGATGGCAGGCAGGAGGCAAGCCCACCCACACACACCCATCTCAAGCCTCCACCACATCACATCCAGGACCACCTGTGCATCTGTTATAGTTCCATCTCTATTGTGATAGAAACAACTCTGACCAAAAGCCATTTAGAGGAGTAAAGGGTTTATTTCAACTCACAGGTCACGGCCCATCATGGAGGGAAGTCAGAGTTAGGAACTCAAGCAGGAACTTGAAGCAGAAACCTTGGTGGACGATGAGTGCTTACTCACGGGCTCATGATTAAATAGTTTTCTAATTTCTTTTTCCTTTTTGTGGTCTTTTTGAGACAGGGTCTTCCCAAAGCCCCAGCTGGTCTGGAATTCACTATGTAGACCAGGCTGGCCTTAAACTCAGAGATCCGCCTGCCTCGGCCTCCCGAGTGCTGGGATTAAAGGCATGTACCACCATGCCCAGCTAAATAGCTTTCTAATACAGCCCAGGACTTCTTTCTCAGGGAATAGTGCCAACCACATTGGGCTAGGCATTCCTACATCAATGAACAATCAAGACAATCCCCCACAGACATGTCTACTGGCCAATCTGTTCTGGGAAATCCCTCAGTTGAGACTCCCTCTAGGGAGTGTGAAGTTGACAGGTAAAACTACAACAGGGTCCAAGCCAGCCACAAGGCTTTCGGGGTTGGAGAGGCGGCTAAACATTTAAGAACACAGGCTGTTCTTGCAGAGGACCCAGGTTCGATTCCCAGTGTCCACATGGCAGCTAACAACTGTCTGTAACTCCATTTCCAAGGAATCCAGTGTCCTCTTCTGACCACCACTGGCATTGCACAACATGGGTACACTTACATGAATGTAGGCAATACACTCATACACATAAACTAAAAATAATAAAATATTTTGAAAAACTAGGACAGGGTCCAAGCCAGCCATGGGGTTTCCTAGGCATGAGATGAAGGCCAGGGGATGAGTTTGAATAAATGCTACAAAGGAGTGCACAATCGGAACAGTGGCTCTTCCTACGGCCCCAGGCATGCCACGTTCCTAGATCTCTTCATCCTTTAGTAACTCTACAGCGTCAAGTTGCATAAAAGAGATTTCAGTGGTATAAGTGACTTCACCGTGTGGTAGTAACATCACATAGAGCATGTGAGTGGACACTAGACAGCACCTCAACTTGATAGAATTGGAACACAGTAACTATGGGGATTCAAAGTGCCCAGCAAAGTGCCAGGCACAAAGTGGGTACTCGCTAAGTAATTGTTGAAAGGACATAGAGGCAAACCCCCATGATTGACCATTTGCCTGTTTCCCAGACCAATGCTCTAGTCCTCTTTCCTCTGTGGCCATCAGCGTAGTTATGAATCAGCTGCTTTGTGTTTATTCTTTCTTGACGTTTTTATCACTTTATTTATTTACAATTACTGCAACATCCTTTAAGCTCCCTTTAGAGGAAGAAACCATAGAACGAATTAGCTGCTTTGTAATCTATTGGGCAGAGGAGTTCAGTGTAAGATGCTGCCTCATCAGCATGAATTGATTGATAAATAATGTCTACTTTTCAAGGTGCCCATCACTGGTTCAACCAAACGTGGGGTGCCTTTGAGAACTGCTTCTGGCTCTGGCCTCAGCAGGGTTCTATGGGGTTGGCTGTCACTTAACCCAAGAACACTGCACTGGTTTGCCCCCATCGCTCTCTGTATGGGGGTACACTCAGAGATTCAGAACAAGAGCACTGCTCTAGCCCTGACAGGTCTGTATGCCCTAAAGTGTTCATCCCTTCCAGCAGCACACTCCCTGCTAGAACGAGGCCCTGCCACAGCCTGCTGAAGCTGGGGTGTGTTTTACATCTTGCAGGGATGGTCCTCCTCTCCCAATCATGAAAGACTGATGAGGATTTGAGGCCACCGAGCCCAAACTTAAGAACATAATAAGTGGGGTGTGTATGTGGGTAGGGTACATGTACATCCGACGTAAAATGGAGACACTCCACTAGAGAATGAAATACACTGGGGGAATCTTAGGTGAGGGGTATAGTGAGAATGTGCTTTTTCCTGGCAGAGCAGTGAACAGTGAGAGGAAACGGTGATGACCCAGGTGACCATGTGGAGGCTGGAGTTCTGGGTGTAGACCTGAAATAACAGAACTGAACAGGTCCAGAAAGAGCAAGTAACCAAAATAACCAAGGACAAATTCAGAATTGAGGCTGAATTGTTACTCAGTAGACTGTGTCCCTCAGGGCAGGAGGTGTGGATAGGGCATGGGATCAGGACATCATGCTAGACCATAAGCTACCAGAAGCCTCAGTTTCCCCTTCTTCTTTGTATCTCTAGTGCTGAAGACACCAAGAAACACTTGACTGAGCCCTGTGGGCAAAAGTTGAATGAATGAATAAAACAGTGGAATGCTGAATTTCTTTGGAACTGAAATACCGGGTGAACCTTGAACTTACCCAGAAAGGACTGACATTCACAAATGTCAATCAGACAGAGGGGGAAGGAGGCAGAGTACAGAGGGCGTGAACACCAGTTAGCACCTGGAACGTGGTAGACTGACTAGTCCACAAAGGCAGAAGTTCCCGCGAAGCAGGGGTCCGTGTTTGTGCTGAAGCCACATAACAGAGGTCTGCATCCTGGGTCTCAGACAGCGTGGGGCCTCCCGTTATGCTTTCCTTCTGCAATACGTCAGTGATCAATAGTTTTGAATCTGAGCTGGTGATGGATATGCTGTCCTGCCTTTGACCATGAGGGGTGTGCGGGGGGGGCGGGGGGATGTGTCTCACGAACACGTCCCAACAAACTTACTCTGGATTGGATGCTGGTCAGCACAGCGGTGGGAGCAGACTTAGAATCTAGATCTCTCTCTCTCTCTCTCTCTCTCTCTCTCTCTCTCTCTCTCTCTCATTGTACCACCCACAGAGCCAAAAGCCCTAAGCTATATGTCATCCAGTAATACCAGGGAGACTTACTTTCTCTACTGAAGTAGGAACAGGGACGCCTCAGAGTTCAAGCCCCGTGCAGGGCTCCTGGTATTCATCCACACTGCCTCCAGCTTCAGACTCTCCACCTAGTCAGAGGTGACTTGTTCCTTTCCCCATAAGAACCACTTTTCTCTTTAACCAAGTCTTGTGAGTTACATTTAAGCTTCAGTTTAATCCCCAAGTTTCATGTGAAAGCCTTCATTCTACAGTTCCTGGGGTCAAGTATAGAAACTCTGCTCTCCACCCCTGGCTGGGCAGATTTCTCATGCCCTCCCATCCTGCACAAGCTCCCCTTCACTCCAGTTTCATGTCTCCATAGTTCTCAAGCCCAGAATCTTCCTTGACATTAGTGCCCTGTTTCAGGCTGACTAATGACATACCTGTCCAAGGATCATATCACGATGTTGTTTTCTTTCTCAGCATCATCCTCCTCTTTCCGTCCCACAATGCCTCTCTGTCCCAACACCAGTCCCACATCCCTGTGCTTCTCATGGAATGACTCAGCAGTAAGGAAACAGGAAGGGATTCTTGTGACCCCACTGGTCTTTTGCCACTAGCCGACCCTTCTCTGTCTTTTAAGGACAGCCTCTCATGTGAGCTGACTTTCCCGTGTGCCTTCTTTACTCGTTTCATTCTACAGTTCCTGGGTTCAAGTATAGAAACTCTGCTCTCCACCCCTGGCTGGGCAGATTTCTCATGCCCTCCCATCCTGCACAAGCTCCCCTTCACTCCAGTTTCATGTCTCCATAGTTCTCAAGCCCAGAATCTTCCCTTGACATTAGTGCCCTGTTTCAGGCTGACTAATGACATACCTGTCCAAGGATCATATCACGATGTTGTTTTCTTTCTCAGCATCATTCTCTTCTTTCCGTCCCACAATGCCTCTCTGTCCCAACACCAGTCCCACATCCCTGTGCTTCTCATGGAATGACTCAGCAGTAAGGAAACAGGAAGGGATTCTTGTGACCCCACTGGTCTTTTGCCACTAGCCGACCCTTCTCTGTCTTTTAAGGACAGCCTCTCATGTGAGCTGACTTTCCCGTGTGCCTTCTTTACTCGTTATTCAGGACTCAGAATCACTTGGGTGGCAGCCAAATAGAGAAATCCCAAAAGGGTCCATGTCTACGCTCCTTCTGCCCGCCTGTCAGATTTCAGCCCCGATGCCCATACATGTGTTGACTCAAGAATGAAAAGACAGGTTTGTTTCATGTGACTTGTAATTTGGATGTGAACTTTCTACCATCGGCTGATGTGTTCAAACTCTTGGTGCCCGGGTGCTGGCATGGTTTGGGGAGGTTGTGGGACCTTTAGGAGGTGGGCATACCTGGAGGAAGGGAGCTGCTAGGGACGTGAAGTAACAGCTGGACCCTGGTTGCTGACAGCACCTCAGCCTGTGATTCTCACTGCCGCAGTCAAGCGCTGTACCTGCCGCTGTACCTTGCTTGACATGATGGACTGTATCCTCTGCGCTGGGAGCTAAAAAGTCCACTCTCCTTGAAGCTGTTTCTGTCAGATGCTCCGCTACAGCAGTAAGAAAGGCAATTCCAACAATGGCTAGAAGTAACCTTAGCTTTGAACCGTGCTGGCCTCACTGGAAGGAGGGTACACACCAGGGTCACGGCACAAGGGGGCTGTGGTAGGGTCTGTCACCCACTTGCCATGTGCAGCTGTGCACCCAGGGTGACCACACCACCTTCCAAACTAGTCTGGAAAACCTTGTCGATGCATTAGTAGCACATTGACCAACAGTTTTGTGTAAGACACATGCACCTGAGAGCTGATTACCTACCCTTGTTACGTACTGTATCGATCACAGTTGCATTGATTTTGGTGTTGATGAAAGATTTAAGACAGAAATCAGTTCTTTGTGATACATATTGATATTGGTATGCTTTCCTCTTTATGGCTTCCTGTTAAGGGGAAGATGTGGAGTTTTAATATGTTTTGGCTAATATGTTGCTTCCAGTTCATTGACTCTTTCAGCCCCTTTACTTCAGATAGCACAAGCAGCAAGTCCATCACCCAGCCTAGCTGTTTTCTTTTCTCTGGCCCTCTCAAGTCCAATCTAGCATTTAGGAAACAACCAATTTGCTCCAATCCCTTTTCCCATGGCCAGCTCCAAGATATAATTTATAAAACTTCTCTTTTGGCCTGTGGGTGGCTGAAATGATCTATCAAGGGCAGGCCATGATCCGAGGGCTTGGTAATCTCAACCAACTGCTGATGTGGACATTGCATGTGGCACGATGTAACCTACAGGACTGCAGAGCTCAGCAAGAAAGAGGAATGAGTCTTGGAGCAGGGAGAATCGCAGAAGTTTGAACACAGCTGACCTTATCCTTGAATGAGAGAGAGAGAGAGAGAGAGAGAAGAGAGAAAGAGAGATGTTTAAATTTTTAATTCTGCCAATTTAGGCAACCCACTTTGTCATTATCTAAGATGCAATTGGAGGGCTACACGGATTTACCAGAATCTTCCATTAATCAGAGAGAAGATGATATAGGAACTGGGGGAGCAATCATGTTAAGAATGTTAGAATGGGGAGGAGAAACCAGCTGCAGCAAATCCCACGATAAGAGTGTGTTTCTGATGGGTATGACCCTGAGAGAGCAGTGCTCCCTGGAAGTGAAATTGGACTGCATCACTGAAGACCGAACCCCTCCTGATGTAACAGGCATAGTAAACTCTGGGATGAAACCAGGCATGCGCAGACCTATCTGAGTCTCTGTATTCTTATTTGTGAGACATTGAGGCTAGCTTGGAATGCATAGTTCCAAAACTTTATTTGTTGTGCATCAAAATTATCTGATGTGATTGTAAAAAAATAAAAGGAAATTCTTGAGATTGCATTCATTGGAGATTCTGATATATGCCATCAGCTTTAATTACACATACACACACACACACACACACACACACACACACACACACATCCCTTCAGGCTAGAGTCTACTATAAGTGAGACTTGGTGCTATAATTGGGGAAGGATTGGTTTGGAATGAACCAGGTGCTGGTGGCAGTGGGGCACAGGACTTTAGAGATGACTTAACATTCTAAAAGACCAGAATTTTCAGTGTTTTGGAACAGGGACCTCTGGGTCAACAAGTTTTAGCTCAATGTATACAAATCAATAACTTGGTCTGATTTAACTAATTAGTCTATAAATACATTTTTAAAGCCACTCTCAAATCAATACTAGATGTCAAAAGGGCTATTCACAATAAAAAAGGAAATGTTGCATTGGGGTTCTTGGCCTCAAAGAGATTAAAGTCCCCCTTGAATTCAAAAGAAAAATGAGCAATTTACCCCGTGAAGATGTAAACTGTGGTGGGCAGTCTGGGTTGTAACAAGCTTCCCTCTGAGCACAACAGCTACTTCCATGTTCATTAGACCAGATGTGACTACGTACAAGAGGCCCTCAAGATCAGACCTGTCGATCGGTGACATTTTCTTGTAGAAAATGGACCCTCACCTGAGATGTCAGCCGCCCCCTCCTGCATTTCTGTCCCTGCTGCTCACTCAGGATCTCTTGTCTCAGAGGTGATGAAGTGTAGAGAGTTGGAAGGGTACGTGACAGGAGGACTCCCTGTTCGTAGCTAGGGGAGGTTGTCATCGTGCCGCACTCCTGTAACTAACCCATCACCCCTTCGCTACAGGAAAAACCAATAAAGTGATTGGTTCTCCAGGATAGACTTGGGTGGGTCACATTTTTTTTCTGGCACTGGTGTCCTATCTGAGGTGAGCATTTATTTGTTTCTTTCCCAAGAAAAGCTCATGTGACAGAAGGAGAAGCAAACCAGTTCCAGGTTGGATGCTGTTCAGGTTAGTAGAAATGAAGCTGATGTCAGCCATGACATTCAAAGAGTTTAATGGCTTCTAGGTGAGAAGATTCCCACCCATCCCATGGACAAAATCTCATGACTAAAACCACATCCTCCTTTGACAGGACTTAGATGCCAAGTCAACTTTTTTCTCTTTCTTCACAACTCTGTCTTCCTATTCTTGGGTGGGATAATACATGAATCCAGTAATTACCTACATTCTAGCTCTTATCTGTTTCCTTCTGTTAACATGAGTGTGATTTACACAGCTGGGTCCCTCCTTTCCATTCACCTTAGGGTTCCCCACCATGGTTCGTTGGAACTGCCCATCCTGTTGTTCTTTGAATTCAGACGACACCCTGTATCATGCAGTAACCAGCATTAACCCATCTGTCCTGGTTTCAATTGCTGTGGGGTTTGACTCAAGTATGGATTGTGACTCTGCTGAAAAACAGAAAACAAGGGAAGGAGGGAAGGGAGGGAGGGAGGGAGGGAGAAAGGAAGGAAGGAAGGAGGGAGAGAAGGAGTAAAGGAGGGAGGAAGGAAGGAAGGAAGGAGGGAAGGGAGGGAGGGAAGGAGGGAGAAAGGAAGGAAGGAAGGAGGGAGGAAGGAGCGAAGGAGGGAAGAAGGAAAGAGGGAGGGAAGGAAGGGAGGGAGGGAAGGAAGGAGCAAAGGAGGGAGGAAGGGAAGGAGGAAGGAAGGAAGAAGGAAGGAAGGAAGGAAGGAAGGAAGGAAGAAGGAAGTCTGAACCCATCATTATTGCACAGCAAGGTTTCCCATGATTCTTAGAGACTTCCCCACAAGAGCTTATTTTAACTTAATAGCAAATACTTGTAGCTAAGTCATTGTTAAAGGGATGCCATATTGGACTGTGACTCCTGGTTCAGAGAATAGACGGTTTGGTTAGACACATCTTCTCATGTCTAGGGTGAAAAGTCTGTTTCTATTGAAAAAGAAAACAGGCCAAGACTGAACACACATTAGTAAGCATGGTGTCAGCAGGAATCACAAACCAGTGTACCTGGGGTGCCAGGGCTGTGTGGGTGCAGTTCCCTAAGAATGATACCACATTTGGCAGCTTGGTGCCCAGAAAGGAGCTGAGGAGGAGCAGTGTGGAGGGAGGAAGCCCTCCTTTACCTGGTTCCCAAATCCCTGATTCATTGCCCAATATCGCATCCCTTTTCAGGAATGGAGATTCTTCCTGAGAGCCAGCCATTCCCTCCGGTGCTCGTCTCGGGATGAACGGCAGCTGGCTCCCACCCTCCATGTAATTACCCATCTGTTTGTGGGAAGGGAAGGAATGTTCTATTCTTTTCCTTTCCCAAACGTTTTGATGTGCTGATGCATGAAGTTGACAGCCCCGTGTACCACACTCACCACTCACTAGATCCATCAAGTCCTGCATGGATCTGCCTGGCAGAATGAGGCCCATTTCTCTAACTCCCCTGTACCTTGACTCCTGTTCCACTGGACTGACCCAGCCTGCGTGTTGCTCATTGATTCTGTGCGGCAGAGCCTCATCGTGATTCCTAAGGTGTCTCATTTAGGGATGGTGAGAGATTTGCTTGGTCTGCTTTTGGCTTTCACCTTCCTTAGCACCAGCAGACACTCTGGTGTGTGGTCTTTACTATCTCCCAACCCTGGCTTCAACAGTGACCCTTCTGGTGACACCCTTGACTCTGCAAACCATACTTAGAAAGATGTCATGTACCAAGCAAATTGCACTGAGTGATCAGTCTTTCTTTCATTTTGCATCAAGGTCTACATAAGAGCTGTCATTCTCTTCTACAAATAGAGTGACCAATGTAAATTGATGATATTAAAGTCCTAAACAAACATTTTCAGATGGTTCAGAAAATATAGTTATGGAGAAGATTAACCATTTAGCTTTGTCTTTTGAAATGCCAAAGCCTTTCAGGATATTAGTATTTCATATATTTTATTATTTTTATTATGTTATGTGTATGAGTGTTTCAATGTGCCCAGATCATGAAATACCAGCAGAGATCAGATAAGGACATTGGATTCCCCTGGAACTGGAGTTAAGGGCAGCTGTTAGCCACCATGTGGGTGCTGGGAATTGAACCAGGGTTCTCTGCGAGACCAACCAGTGCTCTTAACTGCTGAGCCATCCCTCCAACCCCAAGAATATGAATATTTTAGGAAAATGGTTAAGGGAATAATTTTGGACATACATGGAAACAGACTTTGATACCACTTGGCCATTACTAGTTACAACTTGGGCAGGTTTCTGATTTGAAGTATTTCTGTTTCTTCATGGGTAAAAGTGGGTTAATTAGACTATGGATTATATAGGATGATCATGAAGAGAAGACGCAGAGTGTTTCTAAAATGCTTTTTTCAGAGAAGCACAAAGGAAGGGTCCTGCCGAGTTACCTGCCACCACCATTTGCCACATTTTATCATAACCTAAAAGCTGCCATCAGATTAGGACCCCGTCTCCCCATTGCATAAATATTTTCAGTTGAACTGGGCATCCTCCAAGACCCCACTACCTTATTCTCTCCCTTCAGAGTAGTAAAAGTTTGAGCTGACGCACAACCATTCCTCCACAGAGTCCTTTTTCCAGCCCCTTGCACCTAGGCGTGGCTGTGTATGTGGCGAACAGCCAGGGACTGTGAGTAGGCATAGTGTTTGCGCTCTGCATCAGGATCTTGGAAAGAAAACTGTTCTTTCTCCCTTTTTCGTTCCTCTAGTGGGTGTGCAAGTATGCTGTGGAGTCTTCATTCAGTTAAGACTCCATATTGGAGGTGGAAATGTAGCTCAGTTGGTAGAGCACTTGGTAGGTGTGTCTGCCATGCACAAAGTCATGGGTTCGAATTTAGCACCACATAAGTTGTGTGTGTTGATGCACACCTATAATTTCAGTGTTTGGGAGATAGAGGCAGGGGGATCAGAAGGGTCATCCTTGACTATGTAGAGAGTTTAAAGTCAACCTGGGAAATACAGGACTCTGGCAAAAGACACAATAGAAGGCTCCATACTGGAGGTGGCACGGTGACAAAAAAGATGTACTCTCCCCTTATCCCATGGAGCCACCACTGCAGGTATAGAGCACTGACCTAGATTGTCCCATGAGGAAGAAAGAAACTACTCCATTGCTTTAAATCACTGAATCCCAGGGTCAGTTATTACAGTACCGTGTTGTATCCAAAGACAAATGTTTAATCTTCGAAACAGTAAGTTACACTTCTCAGTTACTCAGCTTGAAGTCCATCCCCACAGCACAGCCCAAGTCTAACAGGGCTGGATATGACAGAATCACAAGACTCACCCTGCATCCATTGAGGAGAAAGACTGCTCAACCTCCTTACGGGCTGCTGGGGAATCAATATCTTTTAATTCTGAGAAAGCACACTGTGTTTACATCTCCCGTGGTGGGCAGGGGAAGGTCAGACCACAGTCCTTGCAGCCTTTATCAGAATCACGTATTGCTTGTTTGTCAAGTGGGATTCAGAATTGGATGAACCTGGAGAGCTTTCATCTCCCTGTTTTCTCTCTTGTTTGTTTATGTGGTTATTCCTTACAAGATTAAAAGACAGAGCGAAAGCACAGCAAAGGGAAATTAACTCTTAGGGCAGATGAAATAAGACTTCCATTTTAGAAGGAAAGGCAATTACTCACTTGAGGGTTTTCTGGGTGGGGTAGCGACTGGAAGCCTATTACAACCCTTTCCTGTACTGCATCTAGAAACATTTAAAAAATAATCAAAAGTCTGAGCAGTAATGAAAGAAAAGAACAAGCCACTTTCCTCTCCCCTTTGCCTCGATACCATGACTCATCCACTTCCTGGACCGGAATGGTACCGAGTTTTATGAATGTGGAAATGTCAGCTCAGAGAACAGCTCGTGCTTCTCAGTGTGAAAGTCTTAGGCAGTCTTACAAAAGCCAGCCCAGGACCCAGCATAGCCCGGCCCTATCACTCCCCCTGGCGTGTCACCATGTTCATTAGAATTGTCTTCTTGACAAGCCATCTATGCCGTTGTGTGAAGCCAGTTCTTACATTAGCAAAAATGTTAATGATAATAGTAAAAATATCATTTCAGTTTTATACCTAATGCAGCTCTATCAGCCTCTATAAAACCAAAGGAAATGCAATTCAGATATATGACATTTACCTAGGATAATGTAGAAAGTTATGATAAGAGTGATGATGATTTTGGTGATGGTGATGGTTGTGATGGTCGTAATGGTGATGTGGAGGATTTTGGTGATGGTGATGATGGTGGCAATGGTGATGATAATTATGACGGTGTTAATGGTTACAAGAGCGATGGTGGTGATTATGGAGATGGTGATGGTGGTGATTGTGATAATGATGGTGGTAGTGATGGCACTGGTGATGGTGGTGATGGTATTGATGATGGTGATCATGGTGATGCTGGTGGTGGTGATGGTGAAGATAGTAGTTATGGTGGTAGTGATAGTTGTGATGGTTATGGTGGTGATGGTGATAATAGTGATGATGGTAATGGTGATGGTGATGATGATGATGGTGATGATGATGGTGTTGATGATGGTGATGTGATAGTGGTGATGGTGGTGATGGTATTGATGATGGTGATCATGGTGATGCTGGTGGTGGTGATGGTGAAGATAGTAGTTATGGTGGTAGTGATAGTTGTGATGGTTATGGTGGTGATGGTGATAATAGTGATGATGGTAATGGTGATGGTGATGATGATGATGGTGTTGATGATGGTGATGTGATAGTGGTGATGGTGGTGATGATGGTGATGAGGGTGAAGATAGTAGTTACGGTGGTAGTGATAGTTGTGATGGTTATGGTGGTGATGGTGATAATAGTGATGATGGTAATGGTGATGGTGATGATGATGATGGTGATGATGATGGTGGTGATGATGGTAATGTGATAGTGGTGATGGTGGTGATGATAGTGATGAGGGTGGTAATGTGATGGTTATGGTGATGATGGTGATGATGATGGTTGTGATGAGGATGATGGTGACGATGATGGTGATGATGATGATGGTGATGATGGCAGTGGTGGTGGTAATGATACTATTTTATTCTCGACAAGGTATCACTCGAAGCATATGATTTACATGCAAATACATAAAGCACTTAGCACTGTGTTTCACTCCTATAAATATTTATAGTTATTAGCTTCAAGGCTAGAACTAAGGTTTGGTGCAGTACATATTCCCTTTAGGGAAAAATTTAAAGGGGCATCAAAAGCAGTAATAAAAAGTAAAGAATATTTAATGGAACGTTGTATAAAAATAAAAATAGTAATGTAAAAATCCATTGGAAACAAAATGCTGATCTTTTAAGTAAAGTTTAAACCCCACATTTGCACAATTTCACCCTGTTTGCCACCTTTTAATCCCATCTCCACCTCTTAGCTAAAGATAATTTCATTTCATCCCTGAAACAAACTTGAGCCCAATATTTCTTGCTTAGATCTGTTTTCTTATATCGGGGGGGGGGGAGTGTGTATGTATATGTGTGTGTGTATGTGTGTGTGCCTGAGCTTATGAAAGTTCACCATATGTGTAAAAGTGCCCTCAGAGGCTAGAAGAAGGCATCGGGTCCCCTGAAACTCGAGTTATAGGGGATTGTGAGCCACCAGATATGAGTGCTGGGAACAGAACTTGGGTCCTCTGCAGAGTAGCGAGTGCTTTCACTACTGAACCATCTCTCTAGCCCTCAATTGCTCTTTTCAATATTTCATATTGAAAATATTGACGCTCAAAAAATTTGTCTATGATCAGTGTGTTGAAAAGACATGACTTGAACTCAAGACGTACGTAGTATAGAAACTGAAGGTTTTCCCAGTATCCTGCCTAGCTTCTAGAATAAAACTCTCTAACATTACTGTAATAGTCACTATTATTTTCTGAGCTATTTTTAAATGCTGGTGAATAAAATAGACTAGCTCCTAGCTTCAACTCTCACGAGGTCAATGATGTCAGCTAAGGTTACGGAACTCTTAGAATATGCATTAATTAGGCATCCAATCATTCATTTAATCCAGCCAGCCATCTCAGGAGCTCTGGGTGGAAGCCATCTTCACCGTGTTCCATGGACAGGACACAGAAACCCTGAGCTGGGTGTCCAGGGTCAGTGACTCCTGAAGAGTTGGAGGACAGCTGGAGTGTTCCAGACCACAGTCCTGTGCCTGCTATTGCTATACAGCTATTTGTCCCTGGAGCCCCGGACTCTACATTTCAGCAGAGCGTCCTCCTGGGAAAGATCCAGTTAGTTTGTGGCACCCTCCCCAGAATTACTGTTTTCTAAAAAGCATTAATATATTGATTTTAGTAACATCTTGTATCTCATGTGATCTTCAAATCAGCTCATATGAACTGGAGATGTTTTAGAAAGCAGAGAGAATAAGACAATTTTTTTTTTAAAAAAAGCAGAGCTACCATTCAGAACTAATCGGGGAAGATGATGTCTTTTTCTTCCAGAGGTATAGTCATAAAGACAGCATGGTATTGGCACAAAAATAGACACATAGATCAATGGAACATCATTGATGACCCAAACCCTAGTACACACAATTTCAACCACCTGATATTTGACAAAGGCGCCAAGAACACATGCTGCAAGAGAGAGCATCTTCAACAAACGGTGCTGGAAAAACGAGCTCCACCTGCAGGACAATGAAACTGAGCTCTGACCTTTCTCCCTGCGCAGAAGTCAACTGCAAACTGACCAAAGACCTCACTATGAAACCTGCAACTTCTAGAAGAAATTCCATTTCCACACCCACTAAATATCAGCGGTGCTGTGATGGTTTATCTCAGTTCAACTAGATTGGAATTAGAAACACTTGTCGTTAATGAGGCACACCTTTGAGTGTGTCTATGAAGACTTTCCAGAGAGAATGAACTGAAGGAGCGAGACGGTCCTGACTACGGGAGGCACCACTGTACAGATGGGGGGAGAAAGGACAAAAATGGCTAAGTCCCAGCATTTTCCCTTTCTCTGCTCGTGATCTGCCAAACTGTGAGCAAACAGCCCCCAGCCACCACAGACTGGTCTGGACCTGTCTTCAACAAACGGTGCTGGAAAAACGAGCTCCACCTGCAGGACAATGAAACTGAGCTCTGACCTTTCTCCCTGCGCAGAAGTCAACTGCAAACTGACCAAAGACCTCACTATGAAACCTGCAACTTCTAGAAGAAATTCCATTTCCACACCCACTAAATATCAGCGGTGCTGTGATGGTTTATCTCAGTTCAACTAGATTGGAATTAGAAACACTTGTCGTTAATGAGGCACACCTTTGAGTGTATATGAAGACTTTCCAGAGAGAATGAACTGAAGGAGCGAGAGGGTCCTGACTACGGGAGGCACCATTGTACAGATGGGGGGAGAAAGGACAAAAATGGCTAAGCACCAGCATGTTCCCTTTCTCTGCTCGTGATCTGCCAAACTGTGAGCAAACAGCCTCCAGCCACCACAGACTGGTCTGGACCTGCCTCCGTGCCTTCCATATCATGATGGAATGTGTGTCCTTCACCTGGAAGACAGAATAAATCCTTCCTCCCTGAAGTTGCTTCGTGTCAGGCATTGGATCACAATGATGAGGATGGCAGTTAACACAGCTGAAAAAAGAATCTTGTCACGTAACTTTACATTGATTATTTTTAACTTTCATCAACCATTTTTCTTAGTGTAGAAGCTTCCCTCCTCTCCCTCTACAATTTTCTCTGTTTACATGAGTGTTATCTTAATCTCTCTGCACACTAGTGAGGCTCTCCATCCTCCCAAAACATCTATTCGGAGTCCATAACACACAGCCTTCCAGGACTCATCAGCCATGACTTTTCACTGCGTTGGACATTTGAAGTGTGTCACTCTGGTGAAAATCTCTCTATTTTCTGTTGTGTTACCTTCCACTGACTTGCCGTCTCTAACTAAACTCTCTCTTCCTTTTACCCATTTTTCCTTTGCTACCTGTCACTCCAAACACCCCGTGTGCCGTCGGCACTCAGCTTCTCTCTCTCTCTTCTCCTTTATGGGCCTCCAAACTCCTCCAGCTCAGTCCTTGATGCACAGACCCACAGAGAGGTGCCTGGAGGCCTTTGTACAGCTATCTCCAAGTAGTAGAATTTAATAATATACCATTTTTTCTTCTTTTTTCAAACAAGGAATCAATATCATTTGTAAATGCATAACACCCACACGAATATATATATGAGTCTCTCAGCATACTTTGGACTTGCTACTAGGCTAGGCTAGCTAACCAGCAAGCTCTAACGATCTTCCTGTCTCTGCCTCTCCAGTGTTGTGATTACCAGTGTGTGTAACATACCTGGCTTTTTTTAATGTATATTTTTATTGAATTGTTGTGGATTTCATACAATATACTGTAATCATATTTAGACCTTCCCTATCTGCTCCCCATAGCCTGCCCACAGGATTTCACACATTCTGAATTGTATGTTAAGGCTTATCAAGTCAAGTTTGTGTATCCAGATGTCTCTTGGTATGAATTCGTCAACTGGAGCCTGTTAAGTCTATCTAGTATCTTTTCCTTAAAGAAGATCAGCACTTCCTCACCCAGCGGTGATCAGTTGCCAATAGTTCCTTGGCTAAGGTTGGGACTTCCTGCCCATTTCCCCAGTTCTATACTGGTTTTTATCTGACTGAGTTTGCATGGGTCTTGTGCATGCTGACACCATTGCTGTAAGTTCATATGAGCAAGGTCTCAGGAGCCTATGAGATTCTGTTTCCTTATGGTCAGGCATCACCCCTGGCTCTTACAGTCTTTCTGTCCCTTCTTTCACAATGGTCCCTGAGCCCTGGGTGGGTGAGGTTTACTATAGGAGTGCTGTCCACCCTCTCTTCCACAGTGGTCCCTGAGCCCCGGGTGGGTGAGGTTTACTATAGGAGTGCTGTCCACCCTCTCTTCCACAGTGGTCCCTGAGCCCCGGGTGGGTGAGGTTTACTATAGGAGTGCTGTCCACCCTCTCTTCCACAGTGATCCCTGAGCCCCGGGTGGGTGAGGTTTACTATAGGAGTCCTGTCCACCCCCTCTTCCACAACGGTCCCTGAGCCCCGGGTGGGTGAGGTTTACTATAGGAGTGCTGTCCACCCTCTCTTCCACAGTGATCCCTGAGCCCCGGGTGGGTGAGGTTTACTATAGGAGTGCTGTCCACCCTCTCTTCCACAGTGATCCCTGAGCCCCGGGTGGGTGAGTTTACTATAGGAGTCCTGTCCACCCCCTCTTCCACTACGGTCCCTGAGCCCCGGGTGGGTGAGGTTTACTATAGGAGTGCTGTCCACCCTCTCTTCCACAACCATCCCTCAGCCCTGGGCGGGCGAGGGTTACTA
>NW_008344211.1:2968112-3007049 GCF_000622305.1 Nannospalax galili | reverse complement strand
TCCAGGGGATCTGACAGTCTCTTCTGACCTCCGAGGGCATTGCACAACATGGGTGCACTTACCTACATGCAGGCAATACACACATACAGGTAAAATAATAATAAAAAAAATTAAAAAAAAGACAGGATCTTCCCATAGTCCCAGCTGGCCTAGAACTTGCTAGAGACCAGGCTGGCCTCAATCTCAGAGATCCACCTGACTCTGCCTCCTGGGTGCTGGGATTAAAAGTGTACGCCATTACACCTGGCCATATTTTTTCTTCCTTATTATTTTTGGGGCTGGAGAGATGGCTCAGAGGTTAAGAGCATTTGTTCTTCTAAAGGACCTGGGTTCTGTTCCCAGCACCCACATGGTGGTTAATAACCATCTGTAACTCCGATTCCAGGGGATCTGATAGCCTGTACACTGCAAGACATAGATGCACTTACATAATGCATACACTCATATACATAAAAATAAGTAATAAATAAAATATGTTTTGAAAATCAACAAGTTGTCTTTTCTCTGACACTGTCCCTTGTTTTCTGGCTTCCAGCAAGGCCTGTGGGGTTCGTTTGTTCTCCTTGGCACATATTTGTGTTGCTTTTCTACTACCTACATGCAGGCAATACACTCATAAACGTAAAATAAATAAAAGATTGTATAATTTTTATTTCATTGCCCTTTTGGTAGAGGACAGGGCCCTGGTTCCATGGACTCTCCATTTCAAAGAGATCTGTAAGTAAACATACCCCACACCCAGACCTGTCCCGGCAAATACCTACCTGATAGAGTTTAGCTCTGAAGGAACATTTCCCTCCAACCCATGACTTATCCTGAGTTCCTCTTAGCATGACAGACACTGCCTCAAAACATGCGCAGACCCAGCCCAGCCCCAAGACAGGTTCCATGATACTGTCTGGCTGGTTCTCTGTCTGGGTTTGGTGTCCTAATTCAGACAGCCACCACAGTGGATGACAAGGGTCCAGACTGAGGAAAGGAAAAGCCACCTTTCCTGCCCATTTATTTTGAGCAGACATTTAGGTTACATTTGTAACTAAAATTTACACTTGGTGAAATGCACAGGCCTTAAACATACAGTTAAGGATTTTACCAGATGTGTACACCTTTGGAAGCAATGACTTCAAGAAAGCTAAGGAGCCTTTCCAGTTCCTCCCCAAATTCCCTCCTGTCCTGTTATCTGTTCTCATCTCCCATGTGCCAGGGAGAACTCTTTCCATTTCTTTGTAAATTTAAAATTTTATTATTTTCTGTGTATGAGTGTTTTGCCTCTATGTATGTAAGTGTACCACAAGTATTCTTAGTGCCCATGAAAGACAGAAGAGGACATCAGACCCCCTGGAACTGGAGTTAAGAATGGGTGGATGTTAGTCACCCTGTGAGTCTTAGGAACCAAACCTACCTCCCCTATAAGAGCAGTAAGCATTCTTAACCACTGAGCCATTGCTCCAGCCTCCTCTTTCTTTCTTTGTTCTTTCCAATTCTTCTACTTCTTTGAAATGGATTCATATGGTACGTCCTTCTTTCGTGTCTGGCCTCTTTCACTCAAATTGTGAGAGTTACTCAGATTATTCTTTCAGTCTCTCTCTCTCTCTCTCTCTCTTATTTGGTTTGCAATGTGTGTGTGTGTGTGTGTGTGTGTGTCTGTGTGTCTGTGTGTCTGTGTGTAGGCCAGAGAACAGCCTCAGGTGTCATTCCTCAGGAACACTGTCTACCTTTTCTTTTGAGGTAAGAGTCTCTCAGCATACTTTGGACTTGCAACTAGGCTAGGCTAGCTAACCAGCAAGCTCTAACGATCTTCCTGTCTCTGCCTCTCCAGCGTTGTGATTACTAGTGTGTGTGTGTGTTAACATACCTGGCTTTTTTCAATATATACATATAGATATTTTTTTTTTCTTACATCAAAATAAATTCATGGTGGTACCAAGATATGTGTTTAAAGAAGCCATAACACACTAGCAGGAATCAATCACGGATGAATTTTTTATAGTCTTGTGATGAGGTAAAATTTAAGCATGTCACGAAAAGTCAAAAGCATAAGCTGAAAAACTGAGATAGTTGACTACGTAAAATTTTAACCGTTCTCTAGAGTAAAAAAAAATATAGATATATAAGTATGAAATCAAATGGCATGTTGAAAATATATATGTACACCATATATTCCACACAGTAAGGACCTCTCTTCAGCCACGTGTGCAGAGTGCATATTTAACCTTTACAGTGATAACAATGCCTCATGGGGGTCTCCAAGGAAGTAGATGGGAAAAAAAAGTGTATATCTAAACCAGGGATGCTGTTGCCCCCCATGGGAACATTTGGCAAGACCCAGTGTTGCCTTTGTTGTGGGTAGGAATCAGAAACATTTAAAAACATTCTACAACACAGAGGACAGAGAATACTTCTGCCTCAGATGTCAGAAATGTCATAGCTGGTAAGCTCTGGCCCATGTCTGGGTGATTCAGAGTACCGCTCGCAGGGTTTGTGCTTAGCCCGTGTCTGTTATTATCACATTTTTATCATTTGCTTCTGTGCATATTCCTGTCCTGGGTTCACCTAGCCCCAACTATTGATCCCTTAAACACAGAACATGGTTTGAAGAATGTCCCACTCACTAGTACTAGTGACAAAGAGGTGCTTGGGATGCATGCTTCCTTTTCTCCCATCTCTGTGCTCCTAGACCCCCGTGGTGGGCCCTCAATATAATGTCTTCACTGAGGACTCAGACAACTCATACTGGCTCACATAAACCATGTGAGCAGTTCTAGTTTTGCTAAACCTTATAACACACTTATAGTCCTCTAGGTGGACTGCTTAGCACAGGTAATCTCACATTGATCTGAATTCCTCCAACCCGTTTAAACAAGTAGGTTGTCCATGGAAGTAAAAGTTATTTAGTGTGTTTAAGCAAATAGTGGCCATTGCTGATAATGGGTACATTTGCATCTCTTCCTGCTCCAGTGGGCCAGAATTCAAGCCATCGCTACCTTTGGGAGTCACCAGACCATGGCTTGGCCTCAACCACAAGGCTGCCAGTTTCATTTTAATTTTAGAAAAATAGGAATTGACTGGGAGATATATATGTAAATCAGTAAAGTTCAAAGAAATTATCTGGCAACCCTGTTAATGGATATGCCACTCTGAGAAAACAGTCTTCCCTTCAGCCTCTCCTGTGGGAGGGGCTCCGTGTGGCCATTTATACCTGTGGATGATTGGATCTGACTGGGGGACGTGTGATATACAAGGTGCATTGTGCACGGCAGTGAATCTCATCTCATCCTCAGAATGGCTCAGGCTGTGAAGGGAAGACTGCCTTTGACTGAGAAGGCAGTTGGGGCTGCCTCAGTAGACAGAATATGCTGTGTTTACTGTCTCTCAGCTCCTCGGAAAGCATCCAGCCCAGGCTGGTCATTTGCAGAAAGGGCAGGAAGGGAAAAGTATTTGTTACTTTTCTCTTCATTGTGACTGTGTATCTGACAGAACCACCTAGAGAGAAGAGCTTTATTTGAAATCACAGGTTCTGAGGGCTCAGGACGACCTGGTGGGGAAGATGTTGCAGAGCCGTTCCATGGCAGTAGAAGTGAGTGAGGCTTGTTCACATCATGGCTGGGGCCCGGGGAGCAGAGAGCTGGGTTGGGATTAGGCAGAGATTGTAACCATCAAAGGGTCACATCAACAACTCAAAACTGCCAGCTACCTTCTAAAGGCTCCAGATTTCAAAAGACCAACACAAGCTGGGACTGAGTTTTCAAACACGAGCCTTGGGGCTGTTCCAGACTCAAACTATTAAAGGAAGAGAGTGCCTCACAAAGTTCAAGTGTTTTAACAACTGTGCGCATTTGACTCATTCAATTATTTAATATGCATGGAGCACCGTACTCTCTTGTAGATGGCAACAACACAGCTAGATACAGCCCACTGACTCCCACCAAAATAAAATGCTTAGGGGATGGAAAGATGGCTTCACAGTTAAGAGCACTTGCTCTTTCAGAGGACGAGCCCTATGTTGGGCAGCTCACAACCACCTGTAACTCCAGATCTAGGGAAACTTTGAACTGTTGTGGGCACCTATGTAGGGTGAATAAGTAAATGTACAATAAGGGCAGTCATAAACTATCATTGATGTGGCCACAAACATGTACACATACATATAAACATGTACACATGTACATACTCTTAAAGAAGTAAAAGTCTGTATCTTAACCTTTGGCACCTGTGAGTGTAACGTTTGGAAAAAGTGTCTTTGCAGGTGTAATGAGGTTAGGGTTGGATTTAGGTTGACCCCTAAATCCAAAGGCAAATGTCCCCATATGACACATGCAGTGTGACAGTGTGGGGTGAAGGATGTCAGCAAAGATCAGAAAAGCATCTCCAAGCTGAGGAATGCGAGAACCATCCAGAAGCTTCCAGAAGCTAGGAAAGATGTTTCCCCTAGAGACTTTGCAGTGTCCAGAACGATGATTAAAATAACTTTCTGTTGTTCAAAATGCCAAAACTTGTGGTAGTTTGCTAGTGATGACCACAAGAAACTAAGGCAGTAGACTTGGGCTGCTCTGAGTGTTGGGCTGGGCAGACACATTCAACTAATCTAATGTGTTAGGTGTTGGGCTGTGATCAGGGAGAGAGAGAGAATAATGAAGTCGGTCTGAGAGGCTGGTTTGGGGAAGGACTGCAAACCGTAAATGCAATGGTGAACGGGCATATTACAGAGGTGGTAGCCAGTGGGGATTCTACCGTGCTGGCGAACAGAGGGTGACTCGCCTAAATGCTGTAATTGTATGGGAATGTGACTGGTGTGTTGAAGGAACTCGAGGAGAGAAGAGAGCAGCTCACGCAGAAATTTAACCCGTGCTTATCCATTTACTCAACATACCTGTTGAGAATGTGCATTATTGGATGGCGTGATTGCAGCAGGTTAAGAGGAAAGCATACAAGCTGATCTTTACAGCTGAAGATGGATGCTAGACCCCAATGACTGTGCTCACATGTGGCAGCACTGGACCAGGAATCTGAAGATGATGCCGAACTCGGTGCCCTTTCCCCAACACCAGAATGATGTATGCAAGTACTCATCTGTTTCAAAACGTGACTGGAAGCATTCAGTCCCCTGTGACATTCTTGATAAGCCAAGCTTGCCTCTGAGTCCAGTGCAAATGATTTTTTGAGTTGGGTATCATTATTGGTTGATGAGATGGGACCATAGCTTTAGAAAAGGTCACAGACTGGATTTCCATCTCTCAGGATATCTTCAGAGTACCGCACCAGCTCTGTGACCCCATGTAGCAGTAGACCGACCATTTATCTCTAAATGGCTCAAATATTTTTTATTTCATATCTCAAAAAGCCAAATTCATAAACAGGGACAAAATGAGGTCTTCTATGTAGGATGAATAAATAAATGTACAATAAGGACAGTCATAAACTGTCATTGATGCAGCCATTGAACGAGGGGAAAGAATGGAGAGGGTCCTTTACTTCTTACGATAGGAAGTTCAGCCCTTAGACTTGAGTGGCTCAGTGGATCGTTGAGTGTCATATCCTGCAGGGTTACAGCAAGTGAGACAGAGGTGAAGGAGACCCGACAGAGCTCTTCTAACAGTGCTGTAGCATCAGGACATAGAGGGATTCCACCTCCCCATGGACAGCTTGGCCTCTGCGTTCACAACAGCCTCTCAGTGTGTGATGGAAGTAAAGACCTGTGAACTGTGCTTAACCAGCACGCTCATCTCCTACCTAATTCTATGCAAGCCGGAACCTACATATTTATGATAGTCATCTGACACTTTCATGGTCCCCTTTGGTTTGTTTTGGAGGAAATTCTGAGTGGTTTTTCTTCATGTCAATAAATATTCCACTCCCTTGTCAGAGTAACAGAGAGAGAAGTGAGAGAATTGGAGCAACTCAGCCTACCGTAGACTCTCGATGCTCCTTGAAAAGCATGAACTCAGTAAATGAGGAAATTTTGCTTTGACAAAGCAGTGTTCATGGCCTCATGGTTGGACACCATGAAACGCTGAGCTCAGCAGTACCATTCTGAGTCCTTTTCCTCATCGGTTGCTATCAGTGCTGTCTTGTAGAACCCAGGGACTAAGTGGTAGAGGAGGAAGAGAGGCTTCAGAAGGCTCCGGGGACTCAAAAATATGTGTGTTGGGGGGAGGGACTCTGAATCAGCAATACGCCATGCAAGCTTGGACCCGGTTATTCAGATTAGTTAGGATATTGATCAAGAGCTGGAAGGAAAAAGCTGTAAGAATGGTTGCTTAAACAAAACAGAAGTAAATGTACTGCTTTCCCAGGATGCAGTGTAGGACAGGTAGGTGGTCTTTGCTGTCATTCAGGGACCAGTGTTTGGAAAAGGCCAACGGTCACAGGGTGGTATCTTCTCAGAACGTCTCCAGCAAGTTGCAGTAACTTACTGGCTTCTAAGCAGCATCAGACTAGTAACATACCAGACCTGCCCTACCCTCTGTTATGGCACTGACCTCTTTCCTATTTCTGTTTTTCTTTATAATTTTTATTGAATTTTTGTATATTTCATACAGAACATTGCAATCTTAATCATCCTTAGACCCTCCTCCTGACTAGTGCCCCCCCCACTGGAATTCATACAGTCTGTCATTTGTGTTAAGGCCTGTGTCAAGTCAGTGTCCCCAGAGTTCCTCAGTGCAAGTTCATCCAGAGGTCTAGGCAGCCTATCTAGAGTCTCTCACTTCAAGATCAGCTCTTCCTCACCCAGCAGTAATCAGCTGCCAATTATTTCTTCAGCTAAGATTGGGGTCTGCTGTCCTATTCAACACCACTGACAGGCTTCATGTTGTAGAAACTTTTGGTAGTCAAGAGACCAGTACCTAAGTCAGGCGACGGAAAGGGAGATTATTTACATCAGTGGGCTGACATATGGATTATTCCAGAATGGCACCAGCCTGGAGTCCAAGTTTGTAGGGAAATTTATAGTAAGCAGGCAAATAGGGCATCCAGAAGGTATATGTGGTAGTTAAGTAAGCGGGTACACAGACGCAAAAGGTTTGGCAAACAGATTTCAATAGTGGGTAGATGGGAAATAAAATGCAGGGGCTTCCCAGGGCTCAAGGCTCTTAGCAACCATCTCATTATTAGTAAATTTTATTGCCGTCACACACAGACTTCAGGAAAGGAATAGGAAGAAGAAGAGAGCTTGTTCCTTATAAAACATTTCCTCTTGCCGTCAATCTAAAGTCACATGACCAAGCCCAGCTGCAATGGAGGCTGGGAAATGTAGTTTCTAGCAGGCAGCTATGCGTCTATGTAGAGCTCAAATAGTAGAGATAACATTCCATTCCCATAGAAGGACACGATTTCTGTAAAAGCCTAAATCAGAGCTACCTCTGACTTTTTCCATTTTCACTTCAAAATTAAGAGAAGACGGAATATCTCTTCCAAAGCTGGCGATTTCAGGCTCCAGGGCGTCCTGGTTGTTTTAACCCCTACCCAGTTGTCTGCCTTCTCACGTTCATGCTCCTAAAGCTACAGCCTGGCACAGCTGCAGACAAGACGCCTGTAGCTCAGTTCACCCCACCCTCCGACCCTCCAGCTACCCTGCTCTCTCCAACAGTCTTAGGGTGGTGCCCAGTTTCCCTCCGGTAGAACCCTGGATAATGCTTTCTGTTTGTAAAAGGCAAAGGAGAATCTCCCGTTATGTCTGGGTTCATCTTCTTTTTGTCATGAAAATTCGGTTCATTTCAGAAATAAGGTTGAGTTCCCACCAGAACTCCTCAGTACCCTTCCCCCAGGAGCATCTCGGTTATTTTGTTTCCTCTCTCTCTCAAACAGGAGGACTGGAGTTTTATTTCTTTTCCTTTGTGCTTTTTAAAATTTATGCCTTTTAAAAATATTTGTGAGAGTCGAATCCTTTAAAATAGTTACTGATATGGCATTTAAGAGAGTATAGAAAGTATGAGTTTGGGGGCTGGAGAGATGATGCAGGAATTGAGAGCACTTTCTGCTCTTACAGAGGACCCACATTGGGCAGCTCAGAGCACCTGTAACTCCAGCTCCAGGGGATCCAGTGCCCTCTTCTGGCTTCTGAAGGCACTCTCTCACATACATGCACATACTCAAACTCTCTCTCTCTCTCTCTCTCTCTCTCTCTCTCTCTCTCTCTCTCTCACTCAAAATATTTAAAAATATTTTGTTTATTATTTTGACTCTATGTGTATGAGTATATTACCTGCATGTATGTAAGTGTACCTGTGTCATACAATGCAGGGAGAGGTCAGAAGAGAGTGTCGAATCTCCTAGGACTGGAGTTAGCTGCCACATGGATGCTGGGAATTGAACCCAGGTCCTTTGCAAGAGCAGCCAGTGCTCTTAACTGCTGAGCCATCTCTCCAGCCCCTCCCCCAAATAAAATCTTTACAAAGAAATTATGAATCTGTGGGGTCTTCTGTATTGATTCTCAAAATGAAGAGGAAACGTTGAAAGAATTCAGATTTTACTGTTCAGTTCTTCTGAGCATCTTTATCCTGGCATGGATGTTTGGTGTTTTTGTTTGCTTTTAATGTGACAAAAGTCATTGATTTACACTTGAACTTGTAATTTAACATCATTTTGCAATGTCTTCCACCCAGGGTCAGCATTGCATTTAGTGTCCTTGAGTCAATAGCTTAAGATGGCTTGTGTTTAGCTACACAACATGATTTCAACTGTCTTTTAACTTGAAGCTTTATGGTAATTTCCACCTTCTGAAATATCCATAGGGGTTACTTTCAAATCTCAAATACATCTGAATTTCTTTTTTAAAAAAAGCTCAACACAATAGTTAATTACCTTGAGAGGGTTTATTGGCATGTTAGAGGTATGTTTTTAGATCCAAGTAGTACTATAACCTTTTGTTAATACAGAGAAGAAAATGTGTGATCTGAGACTCCTTCTCCCAGGTGCATAGTGCAAACAAAATTCAGACACGTCTCATAAATGATTTTGACTGACACAACTTACTTTCCCCCAAGGCAACCTCTTTGTAAAAAAAAAAAAAACAAAACTCTAAAGCCTGCATTTCTGGGGGCAAATCAAAGGCTATGTTGCAGAAGATGGGGTGAGGCAGGAGGCGGCCAAGCCTTCCCTGCACTGCAACTCTAATGACACCCTTCCCCAGGGCTGTCATTTTGTAGTCTTTGTTGACAGCTCAGATCCAAATGGGGATTGTTCACTTTCAGAACCACGGCTTTGGCCCTCTTGGTGTCTAAACAAGAAAACAACAAAGAAGCAAGCCGTGACTTGGGGAGAGCTCGTGGGAAACCAGACTCCTTACTGATATTTAAAAATCGCCCCTTTTCAACACCATGGCCTGAAATACTAGTTTCATCCCAGTACTATGACTGGATGAGTTATAATGACTCCAGTTCCTGAAATTCCCACTGTGATTTATCACTAAAGTCCCGTACTGGTTCCATTTCTCCAGAACACCAGACTCGAATGACTTAAGTTCCAGTGAGAATAGTGTGGCGTTCACAGAACCCCTTCTCTGCCCTGTGCAGTGACAACTGAGCTGTAAGCAAGGTCCCACGTCATCTTCACTATCGTCCTGAGAGTCATCTCTAGTAACATGACCCATCTTGCAGATGTGGAAACTGAAATCCCAACTGTGGATTAATTTGGCCAAGGCAAATGCTGGTTTTATTCACATCAGACGCAAAACTTGTTTCTAGAGAGTTCTAACTCTACAGTCTGCTTCTTTCCTGAGAAACTTGACCTATTGGCTGGAAACTATCTTGTGATAGTGGTGGTAGTTGAAGATAGGGGAGGTCTCAAAGATAGATAAGACTGGGACCTCTGCCCAGTGTGTACAGGTTCTTACAGCACCAGAGAAAGAATTCAGAGATCAGACAAAGTAAGGGATTGAGAGAAAGTTTTATTAGCAGGTTGGATGTATACTCAAGCGGTGTGTCTGTGTTCCTGGAGAGAGTTACACTAGGTGGGATTTTTAGAGAGGTCATTTTAAGGGCAAATTTTAGTGCAGTGAGGATTGTTCCTAAGTTAAGGGCAAAGGACTCCAGGAACGTGTTGGGATTTTCCTGGATAGGACTGACGACCTTCTTCATTGTTATTATTTTTGGGGGGATAAGACATGCCCCCCCCACCGCCATACCTGAAGCAAGTAGGCCACGTAGGTAAGGCTGATGACAGGAAGAGGCTATTAAAACAAATTAAGTTAATATATAAGTGGGGTTGGCCATATTGTTTCAAGCTGGTTTGGGGTGGTCTTGAGTCTTTGCTATTGGAGAGGTCGCATGATATGATTTAGCTCTGCGGCTCGCATCAACCTCCAGCGTCTAGGTAGTCAGTGTCTGCTCTGCTGGTCTGCCTATCTAGATGACCTCAGCAAGAAAAAAGCCTCAATGTTACACAACCCCTCTTCCCCCAGTTCTTACATATCTAGACAACAATAAACCTCCACCTTACGTTTTCCTTCTCCTCTATGTTTTAGTTTGTTATTATTTTAATTTTATGTATATGAGTGTATTTCTTACATGTGTGTAAGTGCACCCATATCGTGTAGTGCCCAAGGAGGTCAGGAGAGGGCATCTGATCCCTGGCGCTGGAGTTATGGATAATTGTTAGCTGCCATGTGGGTGCTGGGAATTGAACCCGGGTCCTCTGCAAGAGCAGCCAGTGCTGTAACCACTGAGCATCTCGCCAGCCCCAGCACATTGTTTTAAATGTATTGTCTCCATAGCTTGAGAGGATGTGCTGGTGTAAACTCAGTCTGTCCTGAAAGAGGTGACCGCGGAGCCCCCTTCTCCTCTATTGATCCCTTCTCTGTGCTCATGTGGCTCTTTCTATTCATGATTAAGTGATTGCAGGCTGACAGTAGCCTTCCTAGTAAATGAATGGAAATGGAGAAAATAAATCCATTCCTGGATTGACTCCCTGGGCATGGAGAGTTACCAATACCACACTGTTCTCCAAACTATATAAAGATTCCCTAAGCTTACATTCCACTGAAAGGCACTCAATAGATAGTACAAATAACAAGTATATAATATGTGATTAGTTTTGACTCTGGAAAATACCAAGCAGGAAACTAGAGGAGAAACGTCAGATCGAGATGGGTAGAGATATTGGGTGAAAACTGTGAGGAAGTTCAGGTGGCCTTTGACTAGGTTCTCAGGAACTTGGTAAGTGAGGGAGGGGAACAAACCTAGGAGGAGAGCACCGTGGGCAGAGGACACAACACATACAACAGGTGTGCGGCAGGACGGAGGATGCCTGGGACCTTGAGGAAGAGCGATGATGTGGGTGGGGTAAGTGACAGCCAGAGTAGGACATAATCCATGATAAAGCAGCTTTATGCAGTGTTTGACTCCAAAGAGGTGGGTGCTCTCATAACTTTACACTTAAAATTATACCTGGCCTAGTGTAGTGACACAGGCCTTTAATCCCAGCACTCAGGAGGCAGAGGCAGGCAGATGTCTGTGAGATCAAGGCTAGCCTTGTCTACATGGTGAGTGCCAGGCCAGCTGGGGCTACTGGGAGACCCTGTCTAATAAATAAATAAATAAATAAATAAATAAATAAATAAATAAATAAATATCACTAAAGGAATAAATATAAAGTTCTACCTGGACCTGTCTTTGTCTTGTTGACATCACAGTAAAGAGTTTATTGCAGTGACCTGGGCAGAAGACCATGGTGACCTGGAGTGTGGCGAGCTTTCCTCTCTCCTTCCTTTCCACATTGTAGCTTTGCACTGCATGTGTAGGGAACACTGCTAAAGGACACGTCACAGGACTCTTGGATGTTAGCATCCATTACATGTCTCAGCATCTTCTGAGATATATCTACTTCTGGTAACAGCACTGCAGAAAACAACCCTCTCAATTCAGGCAGAGTAGGTCGATAAGAGCTATTTTTCCATTTGCTTAGATTATGATGTCTATTAAGGGGGAAGGGCTGTAAACTGGTTGTGGTCGGGTCTATTATTTTAATAAAACTTCACTGGCAGCTGTTTCGTGTGTATACCTGGAGCACAGATGCTTCCCTGTGCCCTTTCTATTCTGGAGATAATCCAAGACAACAGGTATCATTATTTCCATTTTTCAGAAGAAGAAATTGAGGGTCAGAGTTTCCAGGTAAAACCCTGCACGCTTGGGAGGGGGTGTCTCCGCATCTCAGCCTTGCAGCGTTCTTCATGCAAGGCTAGACATTAATTTTTAAGGATCTAGGATCAAGGATCAGTCAGATGACTCAGTGCGTAAAGGCACCTGTCTTCAAGCCTGAGGACATGAGTTCGAGCCCCCAAACCCACATGGTGGAAGGAGAGACCCTACACCCACAAGTTGTCCTCTGGTCTCCACACATGTGCCGTGGTATGCATGTACCCACACACATACATGCACACATAAAATAAGTATAATTTTAAAATTTTTAAAGATTTTTGTATTTTTTACTCAATTCTTGTGTATTTCATACAGAATATTTTAATCATCTCCATACCCCTCTCCCCCAATGGCTCCTCCCTTCACCCCACCACTGGATTTCATACATTCTGTCATTATGCTTAAGGCCTATTGAGTCATGTTAATATCCCCAGATCTCCCTCAGTGCAGGATCATCCACTGGGGTCTAGTCAGCCTGTTTAAAGCTAATCTCTTAAAGAAGATCAACTGTCCTCGCCCAGCAGTAATCAGTTGCCAAAAGTTCTTTGACTAAGATTGGGTTCTGCTGTCCATTTCCACAGTTCTGTGCTGGGTTTTTTCTCTGCTTGAGTTTGCATGGGACTTGTGCATGCTGTCGCAATTGCTGTAACTTCACATAAGCGAAGTCCCAGGAGCTTGTAGGACTCTGTTTCCATATGGTCAGGCATCTCCTCCCTGGCTCTTACAATCGTTTCATCCCCCTCTTCTACAATGGTTCCTGAGCCCTGGGTGGGTGGAGTTGAGTCTGCAGACTCTTATCTCTATGCCTTGGTCATTTGTGGCCTTTTGTGTTCATGGGTCTCTGCTGTGTGAGGGACCTTCATTGATGAGAGTTGAGAGAGGCATTAGTGTTCTCTCTACCCCTTGTTCCACTATGTTCCATGAACCTTAGGTGTAGAGGTTCCGTTGTAGATGTGTCAGCTAGGGTTGGACATTTAATAGACAATGTCGGTGTGTGAGCAGTTGTGGGACTCTCTAATAGCCTCGGTCTATTGCAAAAGGAGCTTCTTTGATGAGCGATGACTGGCATTCTGATGACTGGCATACTTGTCTGTAAAATTTAAGGATCCATATTTAGCACATAGTAAGAAATTACATTTGTCTAGAGATTACATTTGACAGCCTTAGGGTTTTCCCAAATACCTATGATCTGTTCAGCTATGTAACATAGCCAAATATACATGACTGGGGAGGTTTTTTTTAAGTCATTATCAGCTAGTACAGAATTAGCATTGAGTGTGTAATTCATGGATTGAATGCATCTCATAGCTGTAGGAGCTTGTGTTAACTACGTTTCTCATTTCTGTGACAAAATGCCTCACAAAAAGCATTGTGAACAAGAGTTTGTTTTGGTTCATGATTTGAGGACACAATCCACCCTGGGAGGGAGGGCACTGGGGCAAGAGCGACTCTCAGACGTGAGGCGGGAGCTTGAGGTGGCTTGCTCACATCACAGAGGAAGTAGAGACAGGGCTATAAAACCTTATGGCTCACACACCCCCCAAATAAACCTCCCGAAACAGCGCCAGCAGCTGGGGGCAGAGTGTTAAAACACGTAAGCCTGTGGGGAAGATTTCATAATCAAACTTTTTAGATTACCTGGAGCTTTTTGATGCCAGGTTCAGTAGCCCTTATCTGAAATTCGTGAGACCAGAAGAATTTCAGACTTCAGGAGTTTTCAAATTTGGAATATCTGCATGTAGGTAATGAGACAGCTTGGAGATGGGACCATGTCCAAACATGAGACTCATTTTCTGATTCAAATACACTTTCTACACCTCTGCTCACATCCTGGAGTTAATTTAAGGCAGCAGTCTCAATGCGTCTACATTGACTTTTTCTTTTTACTACCCCCTCTGTGTGTGTGATGTTTCTGTGTGTGAGTACAGATACACACATGCCACTGCGTGTGTGTGGAGGTCAAAAGTCAGCCTCGGGTATAGACTCTCCCTTTCTCCTTGTTGCTCTAGTGCAAACACCAGCCTAACTGGCCCACAGGCCTGTGGGAAGCTCTTCCCTCTCTTCCTCCTACTTTGGAGGAGCCCTGGGGTTCCAGACACACTACCATGTCCAACTTTTACTTGGGCTCTGGGGGTTTGAACTCAGGTCTACAGCAAGCATTTTACTCACTGAGCCGTTCCACTGTGGCGTCATCACAGCAGTCATAAAGGATTTGGGAGACTCTTGAGTTCTCTTATTAGGGATGCGCAGTTTGCCTTTGCCAAGTCTTATCACACTTATGCATGAACACAGGTTGCCAAACTCTACCTCCAGGGTTTCTGATTTAACAGGACTCAGGCAAGGCTTGAGAATCTTGTGTCTGACCATCTCTTAAGGATGCACACAGTAGAAGTCTGGGGACTATCCCTGGTCTATGCCTATCCCATCCTATTCACAAAGGACAAACACAGATCAAGACTGTATAGTATTTTCCGGTACCAATAAATCTCCCTGCATTGAGAGAAATTTTTAACTAAAATATGCTCCTAACCCCTAGCGATAAAGACTATGGTCTTTTGGCTTCATTTATTTCACTACAAAAGCATAAACAATAGAATACTAACCTTGTTCTCAAATGCATTGTCCAAATGCATTTCTTTGGGCAAACTTACTCAAGAGGAACTCTGTCCCCATGCGTATTTCGTTTCTGGTACTGTTTTGCCGTTCTGTTTTGAAATTTGTATTTTGTCATTGCCGAGATTCTTTTTAAGAACATCTTTCTGTTGGTGGACCTGTGTTGAAGGCTCCTGTGGTATCTGATGCTATCTGATGGCATCCCAGAGCCCTTCTCAGCAAAAAATATGCTCTTCCCTAAAGGAATGAGGGGAGGTTATAAACCCGAGGTCAGACACAGCCATGGGAAAATCTAACCATCCATTTTTAATGTTGGCGGGAAACAACTCGGATTCTCCTCACCCTTCAAGGTGAAACAAATGCTTCTTCTCCTCCCTTCTGGATTCTCTGCCACTCAAGCTCAAACCAGATAAATCTTGGGGTGTTTTTGTTTTGTTTCCAAGTCTACTGTGCTCACCATCATGCAACTTTGTCACCCTGTTCTAAATGACTGATTCCCTGACCAAAATGTAGACAGACATAGAGACGAGCTGGTCGAGTAAACAGTAAACGGGAGACAAGAGATGTGAACTTTGAAGCCACGCAGACCTGGTGGAGTCAAGGTTTGCCCACACGTCACCCGGCTTCCCTTTAGGCTCGCTCAGTGCCTTCTCCGTAAATGAGAATGGACGGCAGTGCACACCGTTGTGGACTTGCTAAAGAGGTGATGAGATAATGACCCTTCAAGGTGAAACAAATGCTTCTTCTCCTCCCTTCTGGATTCTCTGCCGCTCAAGCTCAAACCAGATAAATCTTGGGGTGTTTTTGTTTTGTTCCCAAGTCTACTGTGCTCCCCATCATGCAACTTTGTCACCCTGTTCTAAATGACTGATTCCCTGACCAAAATGTAGACAGACATAGAGACGAGCTGGTCGAGTAAACAGTAAACGGGAGACAAGAGATGTGAACTTTGAAGCCACGCAGACCTGGTGGAGTCAAGGTTTGCCCACACGTCATCCGGCTTCCCTTTAGGCTCGCTCAGTGCCTTCTCCGTAAATGAGAATGGACCGCAGTACACACCGTTGTGGACTTGCTAAAGAGGTGATGAGATAATACATTTATGTAAATACGTCTGACTCCAAAAGAGCACCATAAATACTAAGTATATCAGATATCCGCACCCTACTTCACTCCCAAAGGGAAAGTTATAATGAAAGTGAGCCTCCCACTTCTGGAGTTGGACAAATTCAAACCCTCTGTAAACTATACCAATGTCTGGGGTCCTAACCCCTCATGTCCCATGGATGTCGCAAAGACTTTTTGCCTTTTTCAGCCTTGGTCAAGAGAGTAAAACATGGTCCCGGGGCAGGAGAGATGGCTCAGCAGTTAAGAGTACTGACTGCTCTTACAGAGGACCCGGGTTCAATTCCAGCACCCACATAGTGGCTATGAACCGCCCTTAACTCCAGTTCCAGGGGAATCCAAAGCCCTCTTCTGACCTCCGCGGCATTGCATGACACGGGTGGACTCACATACATGTAGCCAATACACTCATATACATGAAGTGAAAATAATAAATATTAAAAAGAAACATGGTCCCTACATCAAGTCATTTAATAAACACACTTACATACACATGGATGTACACACACATACTCACACCCCATTCCTAAGCAAAGTCTGTTCACTGAAAGCTTGGTTTCCCAGCAGGCTCCATACTGACTGAAAGCTTGGTTTCCCAGCAGGCTCCCCCTTGCTAGATCTCCTCTCTCTTCTTCCACCTCCTGGTCTTCTTACACCTTCTTGCCTGAGCTTTCCCGCTCTTTTGTATGTATCTCTCCTTATGTAGAGCTTTTCAGAAAATTCAGCATCTGCCCTCCCAAACTTCTACATCCAACCCCATAGACACAAAGATTAAGCCTTTAGCTTAATCTAGCTCCTTCAGAAGGCAGTCAGGTGAACTGAACAGGAGCCGATTCCTGGAAGCATTGTTAACTTATTCAGAGTTGTGACTAATAGGGAAGAAATGGTTGTCTCATTCTATCACCACACAGTCCTGTTGAAATCAAATCACAAGGTTTTATTTCTATACCCTTTCTCCAGCCCAGAACGAACACTTGTATGGAGGTTTGAATGAGAATGCCCCCCTATAGGCTCCAAATATTTGGGCACTTCATCCGGTTGGTGGCGCTATTTTGGGAGGTCTTAGATGGTGTGGCCATGTTGGAGGAAGCACATCACTGGGGCAGGCTTAGAGAGTTCTTAAGCCTTGCCTGACCTCCAGTCACTCTCTGCTTCCTGTGCTTGCCAGAAGATGTGATCTTGCTTAGCCATACCTCCCTGCCATGATGGACTCTGATTCCTCTGGAACCTTAAGCTCAAATAAACTCTTCCTTCTATAAGTTCCTTGGTTATGTTTTATTATCACAATAGAAAAGGATCTAATGCAACTTGTTACTTAAAATCATTTGAATGCTGATGGAAGAGCTCATATCCAAATGTGTTACTTAAAAGCAATTAAAGAAGAGTGTGAGACACCAGCCAACATGAACATAGAAAATTATAGAGTGAATTTATGCCATAGTTTACATAGGGTGTTTCTCTGAGTTCCTTGGATTTTAAAGTACTTGAAATATAGTGTGACTATTTCCTTTGAGTGTTCCAATATAGTACCTGCCTTCACAGAGACATTCAAACAAGTTGAGGGCATTTGGGTTTCAATCTTTCTGTTCGCTCCTTTACTCAAAGAAAGGGGATTTTGCAATTTGCTGATGATCTAAACACTCATCAGAAGGAAACATGTTACTGTTTCTTTCTCACCTTTGAGCTGAATAATTCCCATTATATTTTCTAGGAAACTAAATTTTCAGATGGTTTCATTTAGAGAATGGAGTTAAAAATCAGACATCCTGGCCATTTGAGAGGAAATAATGACAGACAGTGCACAAGAAAAGAAACAAAACCTAATGATAAATCACATTAAGATATGACAGATCACTCTAAGTGTGGGAATCAGACCTTGAAGACAAACAGTTACGCATACGAACTTGATAAAAAGCACAAAATAGGCAATTTCTTAGCCCTAAATTAAATGATCACTTTAGATACATAAATATATAGATGCACGCACTATCCCTCTTCATCTCTTTCCGGTGCTTGTCCTTACATTTAATGACTGATAATGGATTTTAAAAGAGCATTTAAAAAGCTGAGCCTCTTGAGGTTCTATTTTGAATGGAAAATTTCTCTCAACAGATTGCATTTTAGAAAATTAAAGACAATGCACACGCATTGAGATAACATTTAGGTAAGTGTGCCTGAGTCATTTTCCCATTCTGCTGATTGTTTTATGGTTAATCATGTAACCCAGGACGGGAAATACGCCATAGATGAGTTGACTTGTGTAATCACTGAAGTGGCATGTTAGAATGGATGTCTTTCTAATCATGAAAAAAATGTGACCTTGGACTAGAACGGAGGTCAGAACATTTTTTTTTCTGAAAAACACACACACACACACACACACACACACACACGGAAGGATTTAAGGCTTGTGGGGCGGCCTACCTGTTTTACATCCATTTCAGCTCTGCTGTTTTTATTAAGAGCCACCACGGGTGATGTGTACACGCTGCAGCCATTTTTCAATAAAATTTTATTTGCAGAAAAAGGTAGTGGGTTAGAAGTACATGTTACTGTCAATTCTTGGCTTCTCGAGGGTGGCATGCTATCCTATATTGGCACATAAGCTGGCTGTTTCTGTGGGTTATAGAGCCGCATATTTGTCTGCATGAACCTTTGGCTCACTGTAGCAGTATGCATCTGCCATAAATGACCAAACTGGACATGAGCCCATGGACCAGTGCTGTAATAGAGTTCCTCTTCACATACCTTAATTCTCAATCTATGGAGCTGGATATAAGAACTCCCAGGAAACCTTCCCTGTTCACATCATCAGAACTGAAATGTGGAGAGTCAGGAACTCCAGTCCACTCTTTGAGGTCAGGTGTCCGTGTTGAATCCTGCATGGAAATAGGCTGACACGCTTTGAACAACTGATTTCATTCAGAAAATGTCCACAGCTTATCGGGCTCTGAACTTGTGTTATACATAAAAGGGTCACTGGGCTGCTCCAGTCTCTACTGGTCCAAAGGTTTTATTCTGGCTGTGGAAGAACAGAGTATAAGAGGGAAGAGGATTTGAATGACGTTGTCCTGTTGAAAGTGAGACTCTGGCAAACAGCTGTGTTCTGCAAGAAAGGTCAGCTTCATCTATACAAGCAAATATTCATTCCATAAAACATGTATAACCAGCTCCTGTGGAGCCCTGGGGATAGAATGGCAAAGTAGAAGCAGCTCTGCCTTTGCAAAGCTCATGGTCTGGTAAAGGGCTAGGGGACAGTAATGGTCATTGAAACCCCCAAGTATTCTGTATTCGAACATCGTACTTTCTTCTGCACATCAGATGAATCAGATTGTGTACACACACACACACACACACACACACACACACATACACACACATAAAGAAGAGATCATGAAATTGGGAGGGAGGGAGGGAGGGGGCATGTGGCATGATTTGGAAATAGAGAGGGATGTGTCAAATTGATACAAATACAGCAGTCATATATGAAGTCTGTAAAAATTACCAACCAAATCAAACCAAAACCAAGAGGCATATTAGCAATTGTTTGTGTGGGGAAAGAGCTCTTGTGCTCTTTAGATCCAAGTTCACATTGATAAACTCTTTCTGGGGGATGGCTTTAAGTAAGTAAACATTACCTGGTATTGCCTTGAGTCAGCAGTTTCTGGAGGCATTTCGGCATTCAGACATCTGCACAACGGCAGGGAAAGATAAAGGCTTTTACTACTGCAGGACAGTTTATTAGGAAAAGGAGCATCTGGGTGTCCAGCAACAGGAAACTGCTTTACAGATGCCGTATCTACACTGAGAGCTACAGTGTGACCATAGAAGGATTTACTCGTATAAATTGATCAGTGACAATCTATCTACCTGGATTTTTATTTTGCTTTAAGATAGCGTTTGTGTAGCCCAGGATGGCCTCAAACTCATAATCTTCCTGCCTCAGCCTCCAGAGCTCTGGGATTACAAGTGTATGCCATTGAACCCAGCTGATAAAAGTTTATAGCATATATCAAGATCCATCCTACCTACTGAACTGTATGTGTGCATAGTTTGCAAATTTGGTAGCATATACATTCATATGTGTGACTAATGGAGGTGCCCCTCCCATTCCCTTCCTGCTGACTACATTCTAACTTTTTATATGTAAAAATGGCCATTACATACTGTGCCCTTGGAGATAGATACACTTGGTGAAAGGACGTCTATTGTCTCAGCCCACACCCATGGTCCAGATGTAGCCACAATTCCATTTCCAGCGAAAACAACCAGGGCACTGCCCTTGAAATCCCTTGGATGCTTTGAACACTGTTTCTTTAAAGAGGAAAAAAAAGTCCTTCCTCTCTGCCTGTCATTCCAAGACGTGTAAAGTCATATTCCTTGTGATCCTATCTGCGAATCAACATCATCCAAAGGTCCTCACTTTGTAATGTTTGCAGTAAGATTCCAGCATCTTAGCATTTAAGTGTTTTCAGATTACATCCATTTAAACATCTGTGATTCATTATCGTAAATATCACAGTTGTGGAGGACCATATGCCTCAGCTTGAAGCGTGTATATAAAGAAGGAGGCACGGGTAGTAAATCCAGGAAGCTTAGACTCGCCGTGGGTATGTGCAAAAAGAGCATTTCTAGACACGTGGGGCCCTCTATAATCACAGTAATACACTTGAGATCCCATATAAGAATCCTTCAATTGCAGAAGTTGCCACTTTTGATGGAAAGCGATGATTTACATTTGGCTGGTGTGCTTCCCATGATAATTCAGGTAGTGAGGAGCAGAGCACCCTTCCGCTATGCTGGCTTTTCCTTCCTGGTAAAGTGCAAAGGCTTTTGTTGTGAAGAAATCATAGGAAGCTGGAATACCTTTAAAAAGTCGGGAGGCACTATTGGCAGGCATCCCCTCCTTTCCCATGAGGCCGGCACTCCTGATAATGCCATATGGCATGAAGGATGCAGTAAATATCTCTTGGCAAGTGGAGGAGGAATAGGCATGACCCGAGGGCAAACCCATTCTTGCTGGCATCAAAAAGTCCATCTATGCATAAAAGAATTAATTGTGCATCATGTATTGCAAGCCAAATCATTGTGTTTTAATTTCCTGATGAGGTCTTGTCAACCAGACAGAACCAGTTTGTAATCACAGCTGATATGCATCTCATCCAGAGCAATTAGGGAGGAAGTAAATGAATTAATTGGTTGCAGTCCCAGAGAATCCACTAATACATTTTGATTGCCAGCTCTCTGCTAGGACTAGCCACTGAGCATAACCAGGGAGACTAAGATGGAGCTACGGGCTCTCTTGCCCTCATGGGGCTCCTGGGTTACCAATGGGTAGGTTAGGAGAAAACGTTCAAGATGCAGAAGTTAGCATTCTAGGGGCAGTTTGATTGATATCCCAGGTGACAGTTATCAACCTCGTTACCTTGGGAACATGCTTTAAGAAGGATACCCACTGCTGCCTTAGGTTACGGTATGTTAATACCACTCAGTCTTCTGGAAACATTTCTAGAATACCTTCTGGAGTCCAGGTGGTCAAAGTCCATCTCTGCCTAGAAGGATTCCAGGCCCCTCATGGAAAGAAGGGTGGGAAATTCAAAATGTTTTCAGTTTTATTCCAAAGATTCAGTCACGTCCTGGTAACTATCTATGACTTTGATATAAGCCAAACCTGACAATCTGAAGACCATGGATCAATCTCCTGTGCAGCTTTGAGTCTTAGGACTTGTGGTAGCTTAGTAGAAAGATGGTGAGGTGTGGGTGCATTAAGCCTAAATCTCAAGAGCACTTGGGTACGAGTTACACATTGGTGAGGGCTAGCTCATTCCATTCCTCTTATTCAGCCTTAAAGACAACACTCTGGTAAGAGCAAGTCACTAAACTTAGGTGTTCAGAGCTGCAAAAATCTCTGTGGGTCCATCATGAGTCTCATACTCCTTCAGAACCCAAGCATTCCCTCAGCTTTAACTCATAAGTGATTCTGGCTTTCACTCTATGGCTTATTCACAGTCTTCAAGATTCTACTTAATTTTTGATAGTTCTTTTAGCGAGAGCGAGAGAGCGAGAGAGTGAGAGCGCGAGACAGCAAGAGAGCGAGAGCAAGAGAGAAAGTGCAGCCCCCATTGTGTCATGCATTCCAAGACTATGGAGCAACTTTCAGAACCAGGAAGAACCCAACCCTTCCCTCAGGTCACAGGGCAAGCTTCTATGACTGATGGCAAAGCAATGGTGCAGCTTCTGTGTGACCTTCAGAAACAGTCTTCATCTCTTTAAACCTCAGGTTTCCTTGCCTATAAAATAGCACTCTCATGGGGCAGTTGAACATTTAAGAAATAATATTGAGTTGATGTTGGGTTTACTGCTGAGCATATAAGAAAGCTCTATATATGGGAACTCTTATGACAGTCAGAAGTCAAATATGAAGAGTAGCAACTCTTATGTTTCATAGAGTGAATAAACATCCGGGGAAAAGAATGTCTGTGAACCCCAGTGTATATTCATATGAGCCGACACCCTCTGATGCCAGGATCACTCACATTAGCTAAACTGGTATGGAATAAGTGTGATCAGTGTCTGACTGGCATCGCCAGCTATGTCATAAACCAAGGCTTGATGATTTACATATTTTTTGGTGTTGTGACATATTTTTGATACCCAACTAACTTGTCCACTTCTGTGGTGAAAATAGTTTGGGAAACAAACCCATCAAAGATTGATTTATTAAATTTTATGTGAAAAACTCAATTTTATGGGGGCTGGAGAGATGGCTCAGCAGTTAAGAGCACTGACTGCCCTTGCAGAGGACCCGGGTTCGATTCCCAGCACCCACATGGTGGCTACGAACCATCCTTAACTCCAGTTCCTGGGGAATCCGAAGCCCTCTTCTGACCTCTGCGGCATTGCACGACACAGGTGCCCTCACATACATGCAGGCAATACATTCATAGACATAAAATAATAATAATAAAATTCTTTTAAAAACTCAGTTTATGACAAAGCATATATGAGTTCAATTGTCTAGAACAAATCCAATTTTATAATAAAATGCATGAAAATTTGATGAACATTGGCTTTCTGAGCAATTTTTGGAAAGCTCAGCTTTTCAGTGAAGTAAGATGTATTTGTTGATAACCACTCTTCTCCGTGCCTCTGGGAAGGGGGAGCCTGCTCACTGGTTGGCTTGTTCTCACTGCTAGGAAGAATTAATTACATTGAATTATGATCTGCCTGTTTGTAATTTCTACCATATGGTACTTATTTGGCCTTTTGACATGATGACGGAATGGAACACTGAGCTTCAATATGGCAGCCCTCCAAGTCAGCACAGGGTCAACTTTCTAGACTCTAAATATCACAGAGATCGTGAGCACACCATATTCATCTTCACGTTGGCATTTCTTCCTTCCTGTCTACTGTCCTGCACATTGTAAGTGAACAAATGACATTTTTAATGGGCTACTGGATAAATATGTTGAACTTGGGACAATCTAATTTCCTCATTGTAAGAGAATCATCTGATGCTGGATTCTATGTCTCTGTACTGCTCAACAGTCAGACAAGTTCCAGTTGAAAGGACCCAGTGATGGGCAAATTATCTCATCCAGAAGGAATTAGGCCTTCTAAGGGGTGGCCTAAATTCCTGTAGGCTGGTGCAACAGAGAGGTGTTAAGAATCCCAAGACTTGTGAGGCTCTGCCACTCTGCCATAGGTACCCAGTGCTAACAACCCTGAGAGCATTTGAATTACAGTAATGACAGAGGAAAACTCTCCTTGCATTCCTTTACCATGGAGACTCACAGGGCTGGATGCAAATGTGCACACAGTTATTAGAGGCGTAAAAACCCAAGGGCTGGGCTGGAGAGATAGCTCAGTGGTTAAGAGCACTGGTTGTTCCTGCAGAGGACCCGGGTTCAGTTCCTAACACCCATGTGGGAGCAAACAATCATTCATAACTCCAGTTCCAGGGGATTCAACACCTTCTTGTAACCTTTCACCTCTATGGGCATTGCATGCATCTACATACAGCCAGGCAAAATATACACAAAAAATAAATTAATTAATTAAATGTAAAACCTAAGAGCTTTGTAGGGGCCCTGGGTTGAGTCATGTGAAAAGACCAAGAGAGAGCTCTGTACAGCCAGAAGATGGTGATTCTTAGACCTGCTGAGTCCCTAGTTCTGTTTCACTGGTGGGTATGCTGGGTGAGTCACCCGGGAAGAGGGAACCTCAAATGAAATCTTTCCCAGGTCACAGCAGCCTATGGATATGTCTGTGAGGTATTTTCTTATTTGCTAGTTGGTGTGTAAAGGCCCAGCCCACTGTGGGTGGTGTCATCCCTAGGCAGATGGGCCTGACCTGTGTAAGAAGAGTGGCTGAGCAGGCCAGATGAGGCAAACCAGGAAGCAGTGTTCCTCCATGGTCTCTGCTTTGATTCCTGCCTCTGCATGTCTGCCTTGAGTTCCTGCCTTGGCCTCCCTTGCTGGTGGACTGTAACCTAAAGTCAAATAAGCTGTTTTTGGTCAGTGTTTTATCCCAGCAATGGGAAAGCAAACTCCAGTGGGTAACTTTCACATCAGCTCATTCAAATTCTCACATGAGTTGGCCCCATCAGTGTCAGTTTCATCTGGGGAGTGGTTTCAAATTTGCTTGACTGTCACGTTGCAGTCTTGATATTTATTCGTTCAACACAGTTGAGCATACATTCAGCCTGGCACTCTGTTATATATAAAGTCATTCCAATCCAAACAACAAATTCATAGTGATTATAACCACCGTGGGATAGACTATGCTCAGCACCCGACTGTAAAACAGTCTGCCGTGTTTTAGAGACTCTATAGCGAGAGGAGGTTGGAAGATCTTGACAGAAAAGAAGAGCTTGGAGTTAGCTGCTCAGTTTGCATGGTCTGTGGAAGAAAAATCCCATGGAAGCAGATGTGGGCTCTGTCTTTTCCTAAGAGGAAACCCTTAAGGGTTTACATGTCAAAAATAGGTTTGTGCCGAGGGGCCCTTGAATGAACCATTCATTATATTTTCTTTTTCTCCTTTTTTATTCTTTTTTTTTTTGAGTGTGTCTTTTTGAGACAGGGTCTCCCTGTAGCCCAGCTGGCTTGGAACTCTCTAAGCAGACTAGGCTGGCCTTGAACTCAGAGAGATCTGCCTGCTTCTCCCGAGTGCTGGGATTAAAAGTGTGCTGCACCATGCCTGGGTCGCTCATTACATTTTATACTGGCATAATAGAACTGAAATTACTTTTTCAAAGTTGGCATTGCTACATGAGAAAGTATTCGGACCGTTTTATGAGTGGTATGCACTTATCCAGTCTGTGCTGTCTTAGGAGCCGATCAGTCATGGTAAGTCGCTCCCAGGACCTCACAGAAGTTGTGAGGACGTTGCAATTCTGAGCCAAATATCCTGCAAACAACCAGGTACACTTAGAACCAGGACAGGACCACGAATGGAGGCTTGAGGCTAGACCTGTGGTATTGACATGTGACCCAACGTGACTCCCCAGAATGCATGAGAAGTCAGCGCTCAGAAAACTAGAGGAAATGTGTCTCTCGTTCCTGGAGTTCTAAACAGCCTCTGGTCCGAGCCTTGTGAGTTCTTTAAAAGGAGGTTAGCACCTCCGGATACCAATGGGATGTAGAGACACATGAAAAGCGTGTGAGAACTGTGTACATCCCGGGGAGAGTCCGTCTGATGGCTCTGAACTCGATGCCCCTTCAAGCATTACAAAGGTACTGCTTCTCAAGCTCCCAACACTTTGCAGTTGAACGTTCAAGGCCTTCCTGCTGATGAGACCATTGAATTCTGTTTTCGAGTAGGCAAAACGGACTAGGGAGGCCAGCACACTCCAGTTTGAGAGAGAGTAAACAGCTCAAATTTAGCTGTATGAGGACAGTGTCTGGCCTTTGAAGATGGCTGGGACAAATAGTCCCAGGAGCCGATGCGGAGCTGAGAGCATTGGTAAGGCCATTGGAGACTCTTCCGTACCTTGGAATCAGCAGTGATTGAATCTGACATGCACCGCAGACCAGGACTTTTCTAAGCCTAGCACACCACTGAAGAAGCCATTTTCTTGCATATGAGGGTTAGAGAGCTATTGGGAGCTGATCCACACACATCAGTTCACACATGTTCTTGCACCATTATAGAAGGACTGCACACCAGGGCAGAGAGGCTCGTATGCAAGCCTTAACCAGTGCCAGACTTTTGGAACCATATTCTCATCAAAGATGGAGGCGTATTGTTGATGCAAGCACAACTCTCACCTCAAAGGGGATAAGAGATGGTTTATTCTGGAGTTAATATGAGTGACCATGGCCCAGGAGCACAGATCCAGGCTACCCCAAATTCCATGTTCCAGTGTGATAGCAGTTACATTACATTTTTATAGTATCAGAGCAAAGAAAAGTCATAAATCAAGACGCTTTTCAAATACACTGGTGGACACATTCGGTAGGCAGGACAGAGCAAAGCAGGGCCAGGGGGCTGGGGGTGGAGTAGGGGGATTTCTACTATAGGCCCCAGACGCCATCTGATGACATTCTTAGCTTTTGATTGGTGAGAGTTGGTAGTCTGCTAAGTTAATGCATTTTACTAGTCACAAGAATGTTAATTCAGAAACAGAGGTAGGCAAGATGTGGCTATTTATGGGGTTAAAGATCTCCCCAGATAATCTGTGACTAGGCTAGGGATCTGCAATATTCCAGACATTCCACAATCTCTGGAGTGCTAATCAGTAGGTGAGCATTGCAGAAAATTCAGTCCAAGGTGCAGGAGTTTCTGGGAACTTTCTTTCAGTATAGATCACAGAAGGAGCCAAATGCCTTTATAAGAATATCACAAAGCCTATGTATTAATCCAGACCTATCTCTAGGCACAAAACTCTTCTATATTTGCAGATAAATTCCAGTCCATCTGCATGTCTCTACTTTCTGGGATCATAACACAGCTTAATTTCTGCTCTGCGATATTTTGCAAGGGGAAGAACCATCCCTGAGAACCGTATTCCAAAAGAAAGAAACAGAAAAGCATCCCATGAAAGTCAGGAAGATTAAACCCCGTAATTCACTGCCAAGCTCCCCATTTCAATTGTGGTTTTTGTCTCCCAGCAAAAGTTTGTCTTTTTGTGACATTTGCATTAAGCCCAGAGGACATTTCGAGTGGAAACATGCTGAAAACCTAATTGAAACCACTGAGTGGTGCCATTTGTATAATTTGCATTTTCCCTCCAGGTGGGGAGTTTTACCTCCTCCTCTCTTCTCCTGGGGTGCTTACAGATTATCTGAAAGAATGATGGTACGCAGCTGATTCCTATAAATCCTCATGTAGGGTGTATTATATGTATAACTTAAAAAAAATTCCTTCCAGGAATGATTTTAAATGCCACCATAATAAAGTATGTGAAGAAATCTCTAATAGGTTCAAGAGTGAGGACAGGTTATTACCCTCCCCTCTACCACAGCGGTTTAGATATTTGTTCACAAGTTTAATTGCTTATTAGAATTTTTCCTTTGAATCATCTATACAATACCATTTTGAGCTATTCATCCTTTGGGAGTTGTCTGCATAGAAACAATCATTTTAAATAGTCATAAACCACTCGATTCTTCCGTAAGTCTGCTTTTCAAACTCTGCACCTCTAAACATGGCCTGTCTTGCTCTCTATGGAAGAGCTGGACACTCGCTGATACTTAGAATTAATAATAGGAGGCAGTGATACAGGGCCGCTCCCAGTTCATTATACCCCTTAATAAGGAAGTTAAGGAAATATTAGAATAGGTAAGAAAGCAATCTGTCTGTAGGAGGAAGAAAAATTGATGAATTACTTCTCTTTCGAGCATGCCTGATCTGGTCTGTCTTTTACATACCACCAGGCTCCACTGTAAGAGCCAACTGAATTTGCATCATTGCTAGGATTTGTGTCTTTATCAGTCCTTTATTATTGATTTAGATTAATTACTTCATTTCAGTCTCTGGTGTTACAGTTTGAATGCAAAACATCCTGGATAAGTTTATGTGTAGGACCCTAGGTCACCAGATGCTGGTGCTGTTTTGGAATGTTGTGGAACCTTTAGGAACTGAAGCCTTGCATGAGGAAATAGGTCACTGGGAGCAGGCCTTGAGGTTATTTATTTATTTATTTACTTTGTATATGAGCATATTGCCTGCCTGTGTGTAAGTGTCCCTGTGTCATACAATTTCTATGGAGGTCAGAAGAGGGCATCAGATCCCCCGGAACTGGAGTTAACAGACGGTTGTTAACCACCGTGTGGGTACTGGGAATCGAACCCAGGTTCTGTGGAAAAGCAGACAGTGCTCTTAACTGCTGAGCCATCTCTCCAACCCCCAAGCTTTTATAGGCCAGTTTCACTTCCTGTCTGCTGTCTCCCTCCTGACTATGGACACAAAGTGACTAGCACCTCATGCTCCTGGGGACAACCCCCCACCCCAGGATGACTGTAACTCCTCAGATTGTAAGCCAAATAAACCTTCCCTTAAGTTGCTTCTTCCAAAGTATTTGATCAGGACCACAAGAAAAGTAACTAATGCCTCTGGGAATCAGAGCTCTCCTGGATTATAAACTGAGTACATGGAGGCATGTATGAGTTTTCTAAATCAAGGGTGGACAGAAAGGATCATGGTCCAGGTGGGGAATTCAGCAGATGGAATGGTGGACACTGGGAGGGTTTTTCTGAATAAATGGATTTTTTTTTTTTTGGTCTTTTTGAGACAGGGTCTCCCTGTAGCCCCAGCTGTCCTGGATTCACTATGGAGTCCAGGCTGGCCTCGAACTCACAGAGATCTGCCTACCTCTGCCTCCTGAGTGCTGGGATTAATGGCGTGCGCCACCACGTCCAGCGAATAAATTGACTTTTATTGATTTGAATCGTCAGGTTTATTTTAATATGATGCATTTATTACAAAAATCTGCCCTAAATTCAATATGTGTGAACAAAATTATCCTCACTTTCCAAAAAGAAAAAGAATGTCTTCCTGAAATCGATTTGGGAGGAACCTCAGTTGTGAACATGAACTAATGTTCTCTGTGTGATACCTCTTTTTGGAACAATCACAGCTAGATTTAAACGAAGTTATCTTTGTAAATAATACATTAGAGCATTGTTGGCTCTAATCGGACAAAGTACTGCAGTTTTACTTCCTTAATATTTTCCCTTCACAACTTTTCTTACAAGGAAGGCAGGCTAGACTTCACAATGCAAAGCCGGGAGCTTCACAGGCTGATGTGCTGGATCAGAATCGGCCAGAGTGGGGCTGCCTAAAGTGACCATCTCCATGGCAACAGCAAGATGTGCCTGGTCTGAGCCAGAAGGCCTAAGAAATGGAAGGTCACAAAATTCAGAGGCAACCCCACTGGCAGAGGGAAGCTGTGCAGGGAGAGAAGGCTGGCCTCTTAGAGTTCAAATGATGGTGATGCTGTTCATCCTCCTGTTTGAAGAGCATCATGCTCAATCCCAGGAGCTCTGTGCACAGAAGCATGTGTGTCTTATTTGTACACATGCCACAATGTGAGGCTCTTATGAGACCCCACTTCTCAATAGAAGACAGTGAGGGGTAAAGAACATGGCTGGGGGGTGGGTGGCAGGATCTAAGGTCTTAGGACTCTGACATGAGTTGGGATTAGAAAGGGGCTTAAAACTACCTTTCTTGGGGCATGGGAATAACATACTAGGTCCCCAGCCTCCACTCTGTGTCAGGAATGGCTGGGGGATGTGGAAAGCTGCATTTTGACAATTTATTATCAAGCATACTGGTTCTTGACTTAGTGTACATTTGATTCATCAGCAGGGTTTAAATCAATATTTTCTTTAGCAGACCAAGTATTGGGCTTTATTATATTTATATATATTTGCATATATATGTAAGTATATGTACACCCTCACTTTCTGTCACTCAACTACAGGCTTTTATTTAATTAATTTTTTTTAATCTTTTTGAGACAGGGTCTCCCTGTAGCCTCAGCTGGCCTGGAACTTGCTATGTAGACCAGGCAGGCCTCAATCTCACAGCGATCTGCCTGCCTCTGCCTCCCAAATCCTGGGACTAAAGGCATGCACCACCTAAAGGGCTTTAAAGAGATACCTGTGCACAGATGCCCAGCTCAGCCCAATTCTACTATCTCCAGAGGGAGTAGGGGTAGTATCACTGTCCTTTACTGGCTTCCAGTAATTTCATAGACATCAGCCTCAAGAAAGAATTCCCATTGAAAGTGTGTGCCTGTGAGTTGTTCAAGGACTTTGAAAAGAACAAAAGATTCTTTGATGCTGTTAGTCACTTACATGGTTAGGAATCGGCTGAGATGCAGCGAGCTCCTACCATTATCAGGTCCTGAGATTCAGGGCCTCCATATGTCCTCCCCTGTTCCCCTATGCCCTCCCCTGTTCCCCTATACCCTCCCCTGGTCCTCTATACCCTCCCCTGGTCCCCTATGCCCTCCCCTGGTCCTCTGTACCCTCCCCTGGTCCCCTGATGCCCTCCCCTGGTCCCCTATGCCCTCCTCTGTTCCCCTATGTCCTCCCCTGGTCCCCTATGCCCTCCCCTGGCCCCCTATACCATCCCCTGGCCCCCTATACCCTCCCCTGGCCCCCTGATGCTCCCACCTTGTACCTCTGATGACTCCCAGGGTTTTGTGAGCTACAGACTGGAGTTGTGATGACTCAACTGCTTTTCTCATCTGGTTCGTCTGTTCCTAGGAAGTGCCTACACCTAGAACATGGGTGATCAAAGCAAAGACTCAGACGGTGGCAAGTTCTTGACCTACAAGTCTCTAAACATGCGATCTTGATTGCAACCTTCCCTCTGTGTCTCAGTCACTTTTCCTGTACAATGTTAAAGGGTGTTTATACATTATGTTGTGTGTTTACTCAGCGGGACTATATCACCCCCAAGAAGGAGGAGCATATTCATGTGGGGAGGAGAATTGTACTTAAAAAAATAAACTAAGATAGCCATGAAATACACAGACAAACATCAGTATATCTGTGATATCAAAATTTAATGAATGGTAAAAATTAGGGAAAAAATCTAAAAGTTCTCCTTAGGAGAGTAGGAAATAGAAAGACAGAGACAGGAACTATTGCTATAGAGCAGTGTGGCTATGTGGCTAAGAGGAGACGTGGGATATGCAGGCTGCGGCACAGCTGGGCCCTCGGGAGCCATGGCTGTCAGTGGTGGTCAAGAATGGGTGTTCTGCCTGGTATGCATTGAAAGATCTGTTCCTTCAAGATGCACACATCGACTTCAACTACACTTTGGGGATGTTCAAAGCTTCCTTAGAGATGTGGGAACAGCACTCTCGCACATCCTGTGGTTCTGTCCCCCTGAAATGGCTCCTCGGTTACTTACAATGATATTGGGTTAAAGTCTGTCTCCCTCAGAGTTCAAGACTGTGCCAACTCCTTTGAACTATACAAACTCGGTGTCTAGCACGATGAAGGCTGTTGTTAAGTATTTGTGGGAGAAGGAGGGAAAGAGAAGAGGAGGAAGCAAGAGATGGAGGGAGGAAGTTAGAAATGAAACTCGAGTTCCCACAAACCTCTGTGCCTCTCCCTTGTCCCAGCCAAGTCTGTCTACTTTGCTCCTGTTGATGGGCTGTGGCCCAGGGCCCTCATGCTGGCCACAGAGAAACTCTGTACAGACTTCGTCATCTAGGCAAGGATGTTTGCGGCCAGTGGATGAGTGATGTTTGCTGACGGCATAAGAGCAGCTCCTTCCAAAAGTTGGAAACCAGGCATGCCGGAAGGATCAAAGACCAAGACAGTCAGAGACAGCGGACAAGTGTCTGGAAACCACAGACACCTGAATCTACTCGGGTGTCTGTAAAGACGGTCCTGGAGCCTCAACACAGAGTCTGAAACACACTGAATGCACTGTGCTTTGGGGCTCAGCGGGACTGTGGGTGCAGCACTGAGTAGAGCGGGACACTGACATTCTGTTCTGATAGATCCTAGACGGGCTTTGCTCTGATGGGGAGTGTCCTTGACACCATGTAGCGATGACAGGTCCATGGACCAGGGTTCAAATCTCAGTTCATCATTGAGGGTCTGTGTAGACTGGACACCAGCTTTTCTCGCTCTCCAAGCCTCAATTACTTCATCTAGAAACTTCAAAGGAATGGGGATCAGAATACCGGTTGATTCTTCCTCACCGTGAAGAGTTAGTGAGACAATGTGTGTGAAATGTTCAGCACTAGCCTTGTGTGGCGAGAATACTCCATGAACACTAGCTGTCATTATCATCAGCTAATTCAGTTGTTGCCTTAAGCAAGATGAGCTCAGTTCATCACCAAGTCCTGGCTTTTTCAGTACACAAAACTCAAGCCAACGTTGTCACCAAGAGAGTAAGGGACCAAGGTCCCAGTAGCAATGTCTTAAGAGACCCAAACTGAAAACAGACAGGGCGCTCATTGACAGCAAAACAAATAAAGCCACATCCTGGAATGTGATGTGGTGATGAGGGTCAGTGCGGCCATTAGTGACAAGCAGTGATTTAGATAAACTACCGCAACTGGTAACACTGGGCAAGTCTCACCAATGGTGCCGGTGAATGAAGGAAGCCAAGGGGGGCTAAACTGCATGAGTCCTTCTACATACAGTGCACATGTGTGTAGGGGTGCAGTCTGTGGTCTCAGGGCTGAGGGTGGTGTAGCCTCTAGGGTTGAGAGGAGTAATTTTACCCAAGAAGGGAGAACGCTGGTCAGATTTTGTGTCACGGTGTAGGTGATGTGTTCACAGCTGTCCTGACACTGGAAATCCATGGAGGCACCTTCTGATGTGTGCCCACTCCTAGCTCCATGCTGCCTTTCCACTATGGATACAGGAAGTAAAGGATGCTGTCATGTAGAGCACTGCAGACAAGGTGTGCAGCATCCTGGTAGCTATGGCCTTGATTCCTTGGATTTAGTCAACTAAATCTAACTAAATCACAGTGGCCAACTGTGGTGTAAAATTATTAAGTGAAAAATTCCAGTGAGAGAAAGAGTAAGTAATACAGAATCAGAGAGAGAGAGAGAGAGAGAGATTGCTTATTGTTAGCAGAATAATAAGCTTAGTACAGCCACATACTTTTATACAGTACCAAGATTAGGATCAGTATAGCAATTTGGATGCCAGCCACATCATTTTTACCACAGAATATTGTTATAATTTCCTACTGTGCATACTTTATACATTAAACTTCATCATAAGTGTGTGTGTGTGTGTGTGTGTGTGTGTGTGTGTAGGACTAAAAATAGCATATTGAATATTCAGTTATATTCAAGGCTTCAGGGATCTACTGGGTCTTGGAAAATATCCCTCAGGGGGCTGGTGAGACAGCTAAGCAGTTAAGAATGCTTACTGCTCTTGGGACTGGAAAGATGGCTCAAGGGTTAAGAGCACTGGCTACTCTTGCAAAGTACCTGTGTTCGATTCCCAGCACCCACGTGGTGCTAAAAACCATCTATAACTTCAGTTCCAGGGGATTCAATGCCCTCTTCTGACCTCCACAGGCATTTCATGACACAGGTGCACCTACATACATGCAGGCATGCACTCATACACCTAAAGTAAAAATAATAAATAAAACATGTATTTAAAGAGTGCTTACTGCTCTTGCAGAGGACCCAAGTTTGGCTCCCAGCACCTACATGGCAGCTCACAATCACCTGTAACTTTAGCTCCAGGGGATCCAACACCCTCTTCTGGCCTCCATGGGCAACTGTACATATGTGGCATACATAAACATAGACATACACATAAATAAAAATAGGTAAATATTTAAGCAAATATCTTGCATGAATATGGAGTTCTCACCACAGTGCAAATCTGTACTTACCTACAAGGAAACTCAAAATGTCTAGCAGAAGGAAGACAGGTACATAACAATAACATGCAAAATCATAGTCATGGAACTACAGAGCTGGCACAGAGGCAACCCAGAGGGGATCATGACCAGGTGTCACAGCCTCCGCTGGTTACATTGAGCAGGGCTGAGGCCACTCACCCAGTGGCTGACTGTCTCTGTTCCTTCCTCCACATAACTAAACCATCTGTCCATTCCCAACATCCCCACCACCACCACCTCCATCATGGCCACACATCTGCCACCCACATTACACTAACGATTATTTTGACTTTTCCTCTGGCCCGCCTCCACACCACTCTCTATAATATTATACCTTGGGTTGAGACCTCTGAGATTTCAAAAAGTTCACCTATTTTTCTCATGAACTCCAACCCTAGGGAAGTCATGGCCTCCCCTAGAGCCAGATGCCATTCACACTAAAAATATAGTCCAAGGCTTTTAGAAAGCACTCTAACGTACTGGTTTTTCTTTTTGCCTTCAGAAGACAACTCCCTTTCTAGAAGGTCTCGACTTCCCCAGACCCACCTTGCAGCTCATTCAGGCGTGTCTGCTTTGTTCTCTTTCCCTAAGTCCCTTTATAAGCTTAGGGCTGGTGCTCTGCACAGTTTCAAGTCCCATCTCAGACACTGTCTGTGCAAAGCCAGCATCAATGCTCCTGAGCACTGTGGTTGTAACCAGACGCTCACACACTGCAGAAGGAGGTGACTTCCCTCAAGCATTACTCTGTCATATCTGACCCGTACTCCATCCACCACCCTTAGGAGCAGGACCTGCTCTGTTCATCCTAGCACCATCAATGCCCAACACCCGGCTAGGTCACCAAGGCTGTGCCTTCTCTTTTCTTTTGAGACAAGGTCTCTTAGAGTCCAGGGTAGACTCAGACTTGCTCTGTAACCAAAGGATGATCTTGAACAATGATCTGCTACCTCTTGAGTGTTAGGATTACAGGCATGTATCACCACGCCCAGTGTATGCAGTGCTGTAGATAGAATACAGAACTTTGTACATGTTAGGCAGGCACTCTACCAACTAAACTACGCCCCCATTTGCAGACGGTGTCTTTCACTGGGTGAACTCCATCAGCACAGAGCAAGTCACTCAGAGACAAGTGGTTTGGGTCAGATAAAGAGCCGTGTTCATCCATGTTTCACGGATGAGGGACATCTCAAGGTCTAAGCTGTCTACCCTACTCATCCTCATTCCACTCTTTCGTTCCCCAGTGACCTTCAGTGACTGCAAGGGCAACGAAAGGCTGCGCTACGAGGTCTCCAGCCCACACTTCAAGGTGAACAGTGATGGCACCTTGGTCGCCCTCAGAAACATAACGGCAGTGGGCAGGACCCTGTTCGTCCACGCGAGGACTCCCCATGCGGAAGACATGGCAGAGCTCGTGATTGTTGGAGGGAAAGATATCCAGGGCTCCCTGCAGGTAACTCGGCGGTGTGGTATGAGTTGGATCTAGAGCAATGTTAGAGTCAGTCTGTATTGTGTGGAAAATGGGTGTTTATTTTGTTGAAGAGTATGTTATTTCTGTTGTTAAGAGTGACAAAAGTTTAACTCAAAAGATGGGGGAAGGACAATGGGAATTCATTGGTTCTGAATCTAATACATTTTCAGAGCTTGGTCCCCACCAGGCATCACTATGTACTGGTGTCCAGAGGAGGACATCAGTCCTGATTTGTCCCTGCCTTCTGGCTTTGTCTCCCTCACGTGGTTTCACTCCGAGACAGCCCAATGTGGAAGTTCCCAGCCACACGCACTTCATTCCATAAGCTGAGGTCACCTGAGAGTGTCTTTTTCTGGTGCGACTGACCAAGCTGGAGATTGAATCTCGTTGGCTGTAATTCCATCACAGGAACATCCCCAAACAAATTTCTGTATCCATTTGTGACACTGGTTGGCTGAAGGTCTTTTTCTGGGACTTTTTCTATCCACCTATCACATGGATTGGAATGGAAAGAAGGGTGTTTATTTAAAATAAAGGAAGGTGCTATCATCAGAGGAAAGGGGATGGAGGCTGGACAGGGAAAGACACAGTGGCCCATGGAGTTATATAGCAAGGTGACCACTTCATATGACATGGCTCCTTTGCTACAAACCTTCCAGATACTCACATGTGCTGATTTCCGCACCCCCACCCATATGTACAGACTTTATAAATGTCCCAGTGTGCCATGTAGGCACCCTAATGGTGTCAGTCACAGTGTTTTTTTATTAAAAAATTATCTATCATCTATGTACCTATCTAGTTAATGTATATGTGTGTGCTCACCCACATGAGTTTATGTATGCCTTGTACATAGAGGAGCCTGTGGAGGCCAGAAGAGGGCATCAGTTCCCCTGGAGCTGGAGTTACAGGTGATTGTGAGCGGCCATGTAGGTGCTGGGAACTTAACCTGGGTCTTGTGCAAGAGCAGTAAATACTCTTAACTGCTGAGCCATCTCTCCAGCCCCAGTCAGAATGTTTTGGCTACAAACCAAGGCACCTGCTTTCTTTTCTCCTGGAGCGCTGAGACTCTGGCTTCTTGATTAAAAGACATTTTGAAAGATATTCAGGAAGATTCTCACAGAATACTAACAACAGTGGTGGGGCCAGTTTGGTATGCCTCACCTTGTCTCTTCTGTGCTGCCCCGCTCCTCACTGAGAAGGCCGTGGTACTCAAGGAGTCTCCATCCGCGGCCGGCTGTGTGGTGTGCCACGCACGGTGCCACAGCTAGGAGAAAAGAAAGCAGGTACCCACAGCCTTCCTGCCCTCATTGTCTCCGTGACCTTAGGAGAGCAGTACAACTTCTTTACTGCAGACTACAGGGGCCGACACGGGCTTGGGTGGTTCATAAGTGGCCGGTGCGGCTAGGAGAAAAGAAAGCAGGTACCCACAGCCTTCCTGCCCTCATTGTCTCCTTGACCTTAGGAGAGCAGTACAACTTCTTTACTGCAGACTACAGGGGCGACACGGGCTTGGGTGGTTCATAAGTGGCCGGTGCTCTGTCCCACTCCGTCACTGAGCTCATGACAGATCGGGCTGAACACCCCTAGCTTGACCAGAGTGTCTTTCCCAGAACAGCACTTCTGGAAGTGACTGTCAATGGCTCACATATGTTTCTGTGGAAGGACTCTCTTTACCACGCCTAGGTAGGATAACACAACGCCCCTTCCCATGTATCCTCTGCAAGGAAAGGAGAGACTGGAACATCTGCCCGCTGTGCAAACCAGGGATCTGCCGCGTGGCACTGACATTTTAAAATGTATTCTTGACAGTTTCATGCTGCATATAATGTATCTCATCATACTCACCAGCATTACTCTTATTCCCCTCTACTCTCTGAACCCCTTCTATTTTTCTCTTTTCTTAATGACCGAGTTTATCAGGGCTGCTTGCACAAGCACGGGTTTGGGATTATTTTTTGGAACATGGGAAACTCATCAGTAGCTAAATCACTGAAGGAAAATGATTCCACCTCCTTCAACAGCTATCCATTGTTCCTTAGCTGGGGAGGGGGGGGGGTGGTGAGCCCTTCCCCCGTTCGTGATGGGGTGTTTACAGGGTCAGTCTCCTACAGCTGTTGTGCAGATAATCACAGCTGCTGTGAGTTCGCAAGGGGAACGGCCATGCCACGTCTCGAAGACGTCTCACAGACCCCTCCCCGTGCTCTGCTCTTAGTTCCTTCTGTCCCCTGCTATGATGCTCCCCGAGCCTCAGGGGAGTGGGGTTGAGGTAGATGCCCGTTTAGTTCGGAGCACCCAATGGTCACTGTTCTCGGTTTTTTGACCAGTTATGAGTCTCTACCTGTTTCCCACTGCAAAAAGAAGCATCTCTGGCCGGGGCTGAGGAAGCTCTAATCCATAAATGTAAATATTTAGGAGGTGGTTTGACAGCATGCCCATTATTTAGCGGAACAACAGCGTCATTGATCTATGTAAAGACAGTAGGATATTGGTGGGCGTATCAGCAGCAGGAAACCACACACAGAGGCAAGCCTGTTTCTTACTTAGCCAATGCCATTTTCACAGCATCTCACTGGCTTGTGATGTAATGACTCGGCCAAGAATCCCAACAGCAGAGCTGATAGCATGTGAGGCTAAGATAGTTCTTAGGAATGTGCAAATGGTACAAAGATCCGGGAGAGGGGATTCCACAAGGGACTACCTGTGTCTAGGTGAGCTTGGTTTAGCATTGGTGGCTGATCTTTATATTCATTAAGAATAATACCCTAGTGTTTACTTGAAATTCAGCAGGAAGGATTCTGGGAACTTCTCAGTACAGGGTCTACCTTGAAGGGTAGGGAGCCCGAGGTTTTTGGCCAAAGGACTTGGCTATGAGATCTGGGCCTCTCATGTCCCATGAGATGCTTCCCACCAGCACAGCTTCTCCAAGCCCTGGCTAGTTATCGTGCGTACCTTCTAAATGCATTATGGATAAAACTTGGCTGAGATTGCTCACTTCCTACCTATAAAGCATCCAGGAACTGCTGTGGCCTCTAGTGGCCCGACTCCTGCAGTCCAGGGCTGCAGCTTCTGTAGCCTTAGCAATGAGGTTTGAATATGCTCAGATGCGTCCATAAACCTCCAAAAGAAGGGGTATTGAGTTGGTAGAGATAGATTATAGGTAGATAATAGATAGATGATAGAGCAAGAGATGAGAGATGTTGGATAGATGATAGATAGGTAGATAATAGATGATAGAAAGATGATAGATGTTAGGTAGATGATAGGTAGATAATAGATGATAGATGATGGATGTTAGATGATATATTATAGATCTATAGGTAGATAATAGGTAGATTATAGATGTTAGAGAGATAAATGGTAGATAGGTAGATAACAGATAATAGATAGATGGATGATTGATGGATAGTTTATAGATAGGTAGATAATAGATGATTGATTAATAGATGATTGATAAATAGGTAGATAGATGATTGATAGATAGATAGATAATTGATAGATAGATAATAGATCATTAGATAGATAATAGATCATAGATAGACAATTGATGGATAGATTATAGATAGGTAGATAATAGATACATGATTGATAAATAGGTAGATATAAATGATTGATAGATAGACAGATGATGATGATAGATAGATAGATGATAGGTAGATAGATAGGTGAGAGATGACAGATAATAAACAGCTGATAGATGATAGATAGGTGATAGATAATACATGATAGGTAGGTAGATTGATGGATGGATGG
>NW_008344211.1:2936962-2968088 GCF_000622305.1 Nannospalax galili | reverse complement strand
ATAGATAGATAGATAGATAGATAGATAGATAGATAGATAGATGATAGTATGTGTTTGTGTGTGGTATATGTGTGTGTTTATTTAGGTGTATGCACATGTGCCTGTGCATACACATGTGTGTACTATGCATGTGGAGATCAGACATGGATCACTTTCTACCTTATTTTTGGAGACAGAGTTTCTCACTGAGTATGAAACTGATCAGTTTAGCTAGACTGGCTCACCCATGAGTTCCAGGGATCCTGCAGTCTCTGGGCCTCTGGCACTGGGGTTACGGACACACAGTGATACAGTCTGCTCTTACGTGGTTGCTGGGGATCCGATCATCCTGCTGACAGGGCAGGCAGTCTAGTGCCATCTCCCAGCTCTGACCTGGTGTTTTATAAGGCTCTTTTGTGTGTGGTCAAACAGGCTGAGGACCCTAGGGAAAACCAGTAAGTAGATGAATTAGTTAGCTTTCTTGTCATTCTGAGCATTACCTGTGAGGATCAACTGAAGGAGGGCGGATTAATTTTGTATCACTGTTTTAGAGTGATTTGGCTCTGCTGATTCTGGGCCTGTGGTGAGTTAGAGCATCATGGCTGTGGGATGCAGACAGAGAGGCTGGGACAGAGGACCAGGTAGAACCTTCAAAGGCAGCTCCCCCAGAGACTAACTTCCTCCAGCTAAGCTCCACCTCCTAATGATCCAGAACCTGCCCATACAGTGCCAGTAGCTGGGAACCTAGTGTTGAACACATGGACCTGTGAGAGATGTTCCCTAGTCAAACCATAACTGCATGCGTCAGATTAGCGCCCTATCAGAAGGGAAAACAAAGGTATGAATCTCTAGTTTAGTACTAGGCAGGGAGGCAGAAGTGATGGATACTCAGTGCCTTTGGAGAAGGGAGACGTCAGGAAAGCTGGGTTGCTTGTGTGCTGGGCACCTCTGCCACATGCTCCAGATGCTGGCTTGTGTAATGGAGCAAGTACAATGTACCTGCTATTGTGCTCCTAGTGGCTGTGAGGCAAACACAGGGTGATTCGCCCAAGGTCACAGAAGGTTAAGGAGCAGGGTTTCCGTGGGGTTGAAGTTCGGGCAGGCTAGATGCTAAGTCCGTGCCTCTGACTTCTCTGAGGTGGTTGTCCAACCCTCACCTGAGCCTCGCTGGAAGGATGGTCACTTTAGAGTGAAGAATGTGCCAGGAGGCCACATCTGAGGGAAATGTCTAATTGCCTGCAGGATGTATCGCTTCATAGGTCTTTGACCTTGGGCAAATTGCTGTGCCTCTAAGCCTCCATTTAGTTTGAGTTTATCATCCATAAAGAAAAAATGATAATAGACCTCCTAGGGTCTTCACAAGGAGCAAATGAGACAGTCCATGCAACAGTGACCGTTAGCATTTAGCTAGCGCTACAGTAATGACCAGCACTGATGCTTGTGCTCGCTAGAGCTCAGCCCTCTCAGGCTGTATTCACTCCTATCGTCCCGACAGCACGCCAGGGGTGGGGCATGTCATTGGCCGCATCTCATGGATGAGGATTCTGCTATGTAATGATGCTGTCCCTTCCTTTCCCTGCTACACGGTAAGTAGATCATGGAGCTGGGACTGAATCCCTGAAGTGTGGCTCCAGAGCTCCTCCTTCCTGACCAGGGGTGGAGGATTGCCTCACAACCTGGGATTGAGCATGCACACTAACACGGTGCTAACAGTGGCACGGAGTAACTATGATCCAGACTGACAGGTCATGGGACCCCTTCCTATGCTCTTCTGACTCCAATCCCACAGCTAAAGCTGGCAGGACATTCCCTATGGACCCCACGTCCCAGTTAGCATCACACCTCTCACTCCCTTGCGATTTTTTTCCAGCCTGCCCGGGCCTCTGAGGTTTATCCTCTCACTTAGCTAGGAGCACCGCAGTTGTAGTTCTCAGAGACAAGCTGGTCCCCTCAGTTAGCTGGCACATTCTGCTCCCCATAGGAGCCACAGCCCAATGTCTGAACGTTCTGCATTTGGGACTGGGGGAGACTAGAAAGAGAGGATTGAGTTAAAATTGCCAACAACAGAGAAGGACTTTAGATTATGCGATGGGCAGCAGAGAACTTCGTAGGTTCCGGAGCAGGTGAATCAGCGGGACGAATCTTGGGAGTCTTCACTGAAACAGAGACGATCCAATGACTGAAATCATGGCCACCATTATTTTTAAGACTCTGTATCATGGAGACTTTTAAAGTATGTGAACCTCAACATGTTTTAGTGAACATGATTTCTTTTTATAATGTTTTTAGTTTTAACGTTCTTATTAATTCTTTTGAGAATTCCATTGTATTTTGATCACATCAACCTCCACGGCTCCCCCAACTCTTCCCAGATCTAACCCCTCACAACCTCTTGTCCTTTTCTCGTTTACCCTAATAACCCACCTAGATCAGTTTGTGCTGCTTGTACATTCCCTCCCCTCTTCTGCAGTGGTCCCTGAGCTTTGGGGTGGGGGTGGGGGGCCTGTGATATTGATGTTCACTTGTGGCTCAGAATTCCACAGACACCCTTCTATGCACTCTGACCACTTGGGAATTTCTGCAATAACCATCTTCTGTTTTGCAAAGGAACTTCTCCAATGAGATCTGAGAGTTGCACTGATCTGTGGTATAGAGATCAGAATTTAGAGAGGAGTTTGATACTATGCCCATTCAGCAAAACAGTGGTAGGTTCACACCTAGGGTCTGTAAGGTCCTCAACCATGGGTTCTTGGCCAGATTTACAATACTGGGCATGAATTTCCTCCTGTGAAGTGGGCCTTTATTCCAATTAGAAAGTGATTTGTAGGGCTGGAGAGATGGCTCAACCATTAAGAGCACTGGCTGCTCTTGCAGAGGACCCGGGTTCAATTCTCAGCACCCACTTGGCAGCTAACAACTGTCCAGTAACTCAGGGGGATCTGGTATCTTCATCTGACCACCGCAGGCATTGCACAACACTGGGTGCACTTACATACATGCAGGCAATACCATAAAATAAAAATAATAAATAAAATATTAGAAATAAAGAAAGCGATTTGCTATATCTTAACATTCACATACCACTGTTGTACAAAGGAGGACATCTTGCCACATCAGTCCTTATTACATAGATGGTGGAGTTCAAAGCTGGGTAAGTCTGCTGTTTCCCCCAGCAGCCTGCACTGCACTCTCTTGCACTATGAGAGCTTGTTAGCAGAGAGGAAGCTTCCTGGTCAATACTGATTTGATTTCTCCATGTCATGGACATTATTTCTAATCCCTCCAATCTCCCTGTAAGCTTGGTCACCACATAAACACACAGGGCCAAAAGCCCTATTTATAATTGGCAATAATAAGGTAGAAATACTGGCTTCTGTATGTAAGCACACATCCTCTGATACTCTGCTTTTAGGGATACCGCTCCGGCTGGCTATTGACAGTGAGCTTGGGTCAGGAGACTCCCAGCACGCGGCTTACAGTCTCACAGAAGCGGTGGAAAGAATGAGAAGTACAAGGTTGGCTCGAACGAAGGAGCCAGGACGTGGCATCTGGATGAATCCAAGTTGTCTAGTTAGAAGGTGGAGGATGAGACCGGAAAGGAGTGGCTAGGCAGGACGTCTACTCAGACGTGTGCAGAGAGGCTCCTGGGACATCTTAATAGAGGTGTTAGTACTTGAAGGATAATATGGGGCTGCTTTCAGGGTATGTTTTGGAGGAACACCCCATAATGGTAAGACCCTTGGGTTTGGACTTGAACAGGCCACATCTCCACTCTCCCACTTGCTGATTGGTTGACCTTGTACAAGTCACTCAGAGTCTCAGCCCCGATATCCTCATCGATGAGATGGGGATTAGCAAAGCAAGTCACATCTCAGTGTCATTCCACTGGGTAGAGGACAAGACTCCAGCAGCGGAGGGGCAGCGGGGTTACTCTGGGATTCTAGAGGACAGAGGAGGAACGGCAGGCCGAATTTGTGGTCTGTGGCTGTGAGGCAGAAGCCAGAGATGGGCGTACCAGACAGGCAGAGAAGAGAGTCAAAGAAAGGACAGGGACGGCATCTCAGATTAAATGTAGCACCCAGTGGAGGCAGAACAGGAGAAACTGGAATTGCTAATTTCATATCTCCATGTTCAAAAAGAAAAATAAGACAAACTCAGTTATAGTGTGGGCCCAGTTCAGCTGCGGGAGCCAAGACTTAACCTCCCCCGCCGCCCTTTAATGGATAAATGTGTCTTTCCTCTTCCTACCTGACGCATGTGCTCCTGTGTCACTTGGGAAGCCTAGTGAAAGGGAGTTGAATTGTTAATGGAGTCATTATAATGTTATTTTTGAGTTCTTAACAGGTTTAAGAATTCAATATTTGCCTGGGTTTTGTAATATCATCTTAGATCTGAGTTTTCTGAGGAGCAGTTTAATCCTAGTCTTTTGAAAGGCTCTGAGTTACTGTTATGGAAGGTGGAGCGGTTAACCGTCCGTGCACAAAAGGGGTTATTAGCCTGTGGAAGGTGGTGATGAACCTGGCTCACCAAATTGAGCATGAACCAAACTATGCTGCTCTACGACTAAACTGACTGACTCTCTGTATCGAGAAGCTGCAGCCTTTATGACCATGTAAGATGGTAGAGGACCTGATGGGATCAGATTGGGAAGTCACACCAAACAATCTCCAGGAATTTATTGACTTATGGCTGGAGAACAGAAGTGACTAGCCTACTTCATCTTGCATCTAGAATGCTGGATTCTGAACTTGTGGAATTTAGATAGCTAAGTCACAGTGTGTAGGAACTACCCATGCCCACTTTCCCAAAGACTGTATACAGATGCACCATCCCTACCCCTAGGCTGTGCTTGTCTTCACATATAAAACATACACCTGAGCATTTCTCACTGATGGGTGAGATTCACCTGCCCTTGGGGTAGATTCTGAAGAAGGCGTGGTTCTCAGATTCTCCTCCTAGGCCAGCATGAATGGTCCTTGTGGCTTTCCTAATATCCAAGTCTTTCTTGCCTCGAGGTGGCTCGATGGATGTCTGAGATGTCCTCTCCTCTGAGAGTCTTCCCTGCCCCTTCTAAGGAAGGATTCCCTCCACCAGCCTCTCTCCTTTCCGGCTTCCCTTTCCATCTGTGATGGGTTTTTCGTTGTTCATGAATGGAATGACAGGCTCTGTACTGAAGTCGTAAGCCCCAGGAGGGACACACAGCACACTCCCCTTCCTCATTTCTTCCTCTCACTGTCTGTCTGTCTTCTACCCTCCTGTCCTCCTGTCCTCCCTCCCTCTTCCTTCCTTCTGGTTAGGAACTGCCCTGTCCTTAACACCTAGCACAACACCTCCCACACAGTCAGACCTTATTGTGTCTTTTGAAGACATGAATGAGTAGACTGTGGACCCTCTCTTATTTCATTTTTTTCACTGAAACTTGCCTCCCCTTACACCAAACCACTGTATTTCCCTGGAGAGGCCAAGCCTTCCTGTCCATTCACTCTGGTTGCATCTCTCTTTGGACCATGCTACCTCCAAGGTGACCTCAGCTTGGCCAGCACTAGCTGATCTGACCAACTCCATTGATACTGAGGACTAGCTTAGACCTCTCTTCTATAGGACTGCCCTTGGCCCATCCCCTGCTTGGCTCCTCCTTCCCCTCCAGACTTCCTTCACAGGAGCCATCAGTCTTCTTCACTGAATGTCAGCTGCTTTTCTGTGCTTGGGTCCATCTCAATTCTGAGCCTCTAAGCTAAGGGACTGGCGCGTAGGTAGGGGGCTAAGAGATGGCCCTTGTGCTGGTCAAGCTTGGCAGGAATCCCAGGGTTGCATATACCCTTTGCCCTAGTTTCCTCCACTGTGAAATGGGTTCCTAAGAGTATCAGTCTCTGAGGGATGTTAGGAGGATGACATGAGTTAATACCTGCAAAGCACTTAAGCAGCAACTGAAATGTGTAAGTACCATGAAAATGGCGATTATTCCTCATGATCGGATTGTCAAAGCCAAATCTATAACACACATTCAGTGAATGCTCAGGCAAACTGAGACTCCCCAACCTCACGCTTGGTCAACCTGATCACCTGCTCTCCCTTCTGATAACCTATATGCAATTCAATATTCCAGAAGGCGTTGGGCATGGCAATCTCCATCCTTGGGTGCCTTGTTTCTATGAATCAATGACTGCACCTCGTAGAGAAGAGATTTCTTTATTTCCCCAGCTCCACTTAATAAACACCAAAAGACTTGGCAGTATTTAAAAGTTAATTAGGAGTGATTTAGACTTCTTTACTGGAAGTCAATAAACAATAAAACTGGACCCAATAAAGACAAACTGGACTCTAAATCAAGTTCCTCAAATTAAATGCAAATAATAATAATCTTGCATGATTTTGACATTTTAAGAATCCCTTAAAAAGAAAATGAAGAACATGATTACATAAATTGAAAAAGTTATGTTTAAGGCGTATTTATCTCAGTTGTTCATCACCACAGCAAACATGCAATTTAAATGACATGATTTTGGCTCCTCATCCAGTTTCAAGGATCAAAATGGAAATAGTTCAAAAAAAAAAAACCAAAGAAAAATGAGCAGTCAGAGGAAGGAACCACTTGGAGAAACAGTTGGTTTTTAATAATAATGTAAAATATGTTACTATGTTATTTTTAATAATAATATAAAATATGTTACTAACTCCCCAGAAGCCCATGGGACCTTATGGTGATTATAACCATGATTTCTAAGAGCCCCAGTAGTCCATTTGGTACCTTGGAGGGCATCCTGAGTAACAGCCTCCAAGGCAGTGGCCAAAGGCCCCATCACTGCTCACAGATATTCTGGGAACATATAACCAGGTGGCTGTAGGTTTATTAAGGGGAACCTAGAATCACCCCAAATTTGCATCATCTCACCATTTACTACCAACATATTCAGCCATATGGTATAGCAGTGTCACCTAGAAACTTTCATATCAATTCTCTTATCTATATACAGGGATGGAGGCTCGTCCCTGTGTGGGTGGGTGTCATGACAAACCCAGAGCCTGGCTAACAGGTGACTCTCCTTCACCCAAGTACCCAGTAAGTTGCTGTTGCCTGTGTAATTTTCCCCAAGCTTTCCTATTCACACATTGTAGACAAAAATACTTTGGACATGGTTCTTATATTAACTTTCTTTAATCCAGATCCATTTGCATCCTGTTTTGGCCATTGCACCTGCAACTCACCTCCAAACACCTGTATCCAGGCCTCTTGACTCCATTTCTCTAAAGCATCCAGATGTTGTAAATAGGAGAACAGCCGCTAGGTGAAATGAATTAGTGTGTCTGAAGCCCCCATCACACGGACTGGGAGTGGTCAGGAGGCTGCAGAGCTAGTCAATTACATCTCTCACACGTGCATGAAATATGTCTTACAAACATCCCAGTGGAAGACTGACATACACATTTACCATGACCATAAAGAAACGAAGAGTTAAAGATGGCAAAAGTTAACATGCACCAATTTAACAAGTAAGCTAACTTCAAAACCATGGGAATTACTACGCTCCATGGCAAAAAGCCTCTGAAGTTGCTATTAAGGAAAATTAAAGTCCATTTAACTGTCACTGAAATTGGGAAAAATATATTGCTTGAAAATGATCATACAGATCCAAGAATTGTGCCTTAAACAGGGTATCTGGCTGCTCTGTTTTGACACATGCCTAAATTGTTGTGTTTATGCTTTTTAGCTCCAGGATAGCATTCAAATATAGATAAAAAGGCATCCTTCGATCCATTAATTTAAATAGATAACAGATTGCTTTGTGGATCAGAATCTACAAAAACAATGTTCTGAAGATTAATTTTAATTAGAATGCTTAGGGAAAACTAACTAAAAGTGCCGATAACTGCTATGGTCTCTTTCTGGTTTGTAAAAACTGAGAATCTCTCTTGAGCCAGGCCTGGTGGCGCACGCCTTTAATCCCAACACTCAGGAGGCAGACGCAGGCGGATCTCTGTGAGTTTGAGGCCAGCCTGGTCTACATAGTGAGTTCCAGGACAGCTGGGGCTACAGGGAGACCCTGTCTCAAAAAGACAAAAACAAAATCAAAAACAAAAAACCCTATGGATCTCAATTTGAACGGTAACTCATTTCTACCCAGAACCTCAAAGTCACATTTATCAGTTGAAGTTTTTTTAGAATTCCATTGCACAGAGCCAGGTAAAATCAATTTCAATGTATATTTTATCTGTGTGTTTAAGTGCTGTGTGGCGTCATTAATACATTATCATTTCAACAACTAATCAACATGAACAGTATTTATGGTACTCTTTTAAACATTATTATTATTATTTTATTTAGTTTTTGGTATGAAGTCTTTGATTTTTGGTATGCGTTTTGTGTTTGAAGGTGTGTCCTGGTTACTTATGGTTTATTTGACTTAAACTTACCAGCGGATATAATCCATCATGGTAGGAGGAACATGAGGTTAGCAGGCACCCAGGAAGCAGAGTGATCAAATTCCATCCGCACAAAGGAAATAGAGACAGAACAGGAAGTGGAGGCAGGCCATAAACTCTCAAGCCTGCCCCCTGGTGGTATACTTCCTCCAGCAAGGCTTCAGGCCCTAAAAGTTACATAACTTCCCCAGACATCACCGCCAACTGGATAGCAAGTGTTCAGACACATGAGCCCGTGAGGAGCATTCTTATTCAACCTACAAGGGCGTATCATGAAGTCGAACATCCACTATTTTTATTGTTTTTATTTTATTTTATGTGTATGAGGGTGTTGCCTGTATGTGTGTAAGTGCACCCATGTCATGAGTTCTGAAAGAGGATGTTGGATCCCCTGGAACTGGGATAGTTGTTAGCTGCCATGTGCATGCTGGGAATTGAACCCGGGTCCTCTGCAAGAGTAGCCAGTGCTCTTAACTGCTGAGCCATCTCTCTGACCTTAGCTTCAGATCTCTTTGTTTTGGTCTTTTTGAGACAAGATCTCCCTGTAGCCCCAGCTGGCCTAGAACTCGCTACATAGACCAGGCTGGCCTTGAACTCACAAAAATCTGTCTGCCTCTACCTCCCGAGTGCTAGGATTAAAGACGTGCACCACCATACTGGTGAACATCCACTTTTTAAGTGCGTCCTAGCCACAGGGGGCAGACAGGTGTCCACTGGACAGGACTTCTTTTGGAGTCTTTGGGAAGAAGGTTGGAGAGGACCATTTACTGAACGCCCTCTGCACAGAGCTCAGGCTTAGATGTCATTTCTCTAATTTCTTAGCTACCTGTGCTGTGCCTAGAGAATTTGACTCCTGTCCCACAGATGTGGAAGTAGATCAGAGGACCAGGCATCTGCCTCTGTGGATAGGTGGTGGTACCAGGGGGTGAGCTGAGACTTCCGGTTGGACACGGCCTCTGCTGCTCAGCAGTGATGAACCTGCAGCTCCAGCAGCGAGCAGAGCCAGTGAAAGATTATAAGAAATTGGAAAAGCACTAAGAGATAAGAGTGAACAGAGTTGAGCAGCTCCAAATTTTGAGGGCGGTGCCCTAGACTTCTGTTGCCATGACACTTTTGAAAAATCTTTCTCCATGAATAGCACCTTTGAGACAAAGAGCCTCTTTGAAACAGCATAAGCCTTCTTACATAGATGTCTCTCAGCCAGAAACCGTATTTATCTTCATGGTTAGGTCTGAGGACAATGCCTCACACTTACCATTTGTATCCATCTTATAAATTATAGTTTTCCATTTTATTTTCCTACACATTACCTGATTCAATCTTCATACAGATGCCTGAGGCAGCTAGCACTTTCCCTGTTTACAAGTCAAGAACGTGACACCCCGTGAACTTAAGGTCTTGGGTCATGGAGTTAGTCACTGGCAACCCCTGTATTCAATCCCACAGTGATCTCCCAATTCATTGTTTGGTCCATTCTTAGATGCCCATCTTTGCAGATAGATGGAACACAGGATGGTCTGAGGAGAAGGCCTTACTGTCTGATCGAATAGGATAAAGAGATAAAATGCATATTTTCTAAGCTCCCCAGTATGTTTCTGCTCTCCCATCTCTTGCAATTACCATAAACACTAGGAATTTCTGAACATAATCATAGAGAGGCTGACCTCTCCTTTAAACCACTTTTTACCTGGATCTCCAAGGACAGTTCTGTGGCAAGACCTCACTGTGAGCTAAGGTTGCTGTAGATGCCTGGCTGTTCTTAGAGAGAAGTGGCAGAAAGTTCAAGATGGTTAGAGATAAAAATCTACTGCAAAACTGAGCCACACTCCTGAGAAACACTTCAGGCAGGCGGATAAGCCCGGTGCTGCCACAGGGCTGTGTCATCCCCTCCGCTTCTGTTTCCGAAGATGCTACTCATGAGAGAAGTTTTGTTCAAGTGTTGTGACCACACAGGGCTAACAAACTTAAAGCTGTGGGAGTAAAGCTGTGATGGTATGAACTCATAGACTTTGAACAGACCACAGACTGACCCCATTTGGTTTTCAGAGTAATTAAGAAATGAAGGAAGAAGAGGGGATCTGCCACTAATTAAATCCTTCTCAGTCCAGCACATGGGGCACTGAGTGGTCACATGGTTCACCAACCCACTTGTAAGCCTGGGGCCTGGTGTGATTTGTAACAAATCCCAGAAACACAGTTCCTTCCTGGCTACCTTGTGGTTGCTGTGTGATCTACCAGTAATGGGCTCAGAAGGAGCCAAGTCTAGACTCAAGACGCTGTGTAGACAATCAGGAACTGCTTGCAACATGTCCTAGGGTCTCATCACATACAGTTGACACGTCTGCTCTGGCTCCTGTTGGTGTAGTTGTTCCTCTTCCCCTCTGGTCTATAACCTTTAGGGGTGCTTTATTAAAATAACAGTAAGAGCACAGTTGGTAAAACGCTTGCTATATAAGCGTGAAGACCTGAGTTCTAGCCACCAAAGCCCATGTAAAAGCTAGGCACAGCAGCACACACCTGGAATCCCAGCACTGGAGAGGCAGAGACAGGAAGGTCCCTGGAAATAGCTGGCCAGCCAGTCTAGTGGAATTGGTGACTCCAGGTTCAGTGAGAGATACTGTCTCAAAAAATAAGGACGAGCGGTTCTGGAGAAATGGCTCAGTAGTTAAGAGCACTGACTGGTCTTGCATAAGACCCGGGTTCAAATCCCAGCACCCACATGGCAACGAACAACCATCTGGAACTCTAGTTCCAGGGGATCCAATGCCATCTTCTGACCTCCTTGGGCATTGCATGGCACAGGTGTACTTACGCACATGCAGGCAACGTACACACACACAAAATAAAAATAGGGCCGGGCGTGGTGGCACACATCTTTAATCCCAGCACTTGGGAGGCAGAGGCAGGCAGATCTCTGTGAATTCAAGGCCAGCCTGGTCTACATAGTGAGTTCCAGGACAGCTGGAGCTACAGGAAGACCCTGTCTCAAAAAGGCCAAAAAATAATAAATAAATAAATAAAAATAAAAATAAACAAATAAAATCTAAGAAATAGGGAGAATAATTAAAGGAAAACATCAACCTATGACCGTTACACACACACACAGACATACACACAGACACACACACACACACACAGACACACAGACACACACACCCAGACACACACACACATACACACACAAGCGTTCTCACATCCCCTTAAGTCCTTTAGCAGAGCTGAGACTGATACTTGTAGAAGCGTGTGTGTGTGGGGGGTGTTTTTTTAATAAGGCAAGAAATAGCAAAATGAAATGTCACCTTTTGTGCACATGATCATTGGAAGGTACAATAATTGCTATACTTTGAAACAGAAAACAAATTTAACTACTTTTGTTTTTGCCTATTATACAAAGAAATATCAATACTCAAAAAAGGGGAGGAACGAGTAATAGCCATACTCATTTTCAGAATTGTATCCAGTGGATCTAGACCTGAGCATAGGCAGATGTTATCGGGAGCTCTTGGCCACTCCTGGTCACTTGTGACTGGAGGGCGCACCCAGTGGTGGGGAGCAGAGGGGCTTCAGGAGCAGAAAAGTCACCGGACATGGTGGGATGTCAGGACCTCCAGGGCTTCTCAACAGCAAAGAGACCCAGAAGTCTTGACACCACTTTGCAGGCAACAGGTATAAAACACCCTGTTTCCAAGGATCCAACAGCCTCTTTTGTCCTCTGCGGGCATTGCACAACACAGGTGTACTTACCTATATGCAGGCACTACGCGCATACACATAAAATAAAAATAATAAATAAAATATTTTAAAAAACAATACCCTGTTTGATCACCGGGCAGTCTAACTCCCCCCTGCATAGTGGTCCCAAGCCATTGCCCCAGCCTCTTACACTGCAGAGGAAGGTGGGGGCAGCTCTCCTGTGGCTCACTTTTCCTCTCCACAATCATAGAAGTGAGGTCGTGAGAGCCAAGGCTGTAGTGCCGTGCCTTTCCTTGTGGGCGCACAGTTTCTCCCGTCTCTCAGTTATTTATGAAATCGACTGGTACCTTCAACTATCTTAAGGCAACAAATCCTTCGACTACGAAGTGTGCATCCTCAACCAGACCCTTCATCCAGTCAGGCAAATTAGGCTGTTGACGGCAACTTTTTACAACTTCTTCCTTTGAAGATCAAAAGCTATAAACAATAGTTGTTCTCCAAGAGATTCAAGCTGTGACTGAAAAGCTAAACAGTCTTTTTGGAGAATTGCCCCCTGCCTCCTGGCCATCCCTCTCATTCTGAATGCTATGCAGACTGGCGTCTCTAGTTCTGTAATTCCTATGCAGTAAGAGGCAAACCAAGGACTCAAGGTGCATTATTTACCTTCTTGCATTGTCTGTTCTTATAAACCGTGGTTAACACAGATAATTGAAACGTGACTGCCTTTTACTCCATGTCCTTTATTCAATTTGGCCCTTGTTAGCAAAGCTGGGCCCCCAAAGACCATGGCCATCAGTATCATTTACTTTGTTAACTGCAATTTCCTCTTTCACTCAGGACTGTGGATAATGTCCTCTCTAGAGATGGGAGAAATAATAAGAAAGAAGACCCAGCATTTTAATTTAAACACACACACACACACACACACACACACACAAACACACACACAAGAAATTCATGGACTGGAGACAAGGTCTCAGCTGATGAAATGTTAGCTTGTCCTACAGGAGGGTTCAATACCAAGCACCTCATAAATTGGAAATGGGGGCACACACTTTTAATCCCAGCACTTGGGAATTGGAGGCAGGAGGATCAGAAGTTCAAGGTCATATAGAGAGAGGTCAGGGCCAGCCTGGGCCAGATGAGACCATATGTCAGAAGAAAGCGAGAGCAAGAGAGAGAGAAAGGAAAGAAGGAAGAGTGGGTGGGTTGTAGAAACTTTTCAGAGTCATGAGACCAGCAGCCAGTCAGGTGAAGGACTAACACCCAGATCAGTCCATAATGGCACCAGCCCAAGCTAAAATTTGTGGGGAAATTTAGAGTCAACTCATAGGCTGATGTTTAGCAAGAAGGGGGGTTCAGAAGCATATACTTGGCAGTTAAGCAGTTTCACATAAGCATGTGGTTACAAGAGATCACAAAGATGTAATAGTTGGCAAACAAAGATTTCAAGGAGTGCACTAGGTAGTTAAACTTCCAACAGAGCACAAGGGGCAGGGGCAGGTCCTGTTTATCCTCACTGTTTCCTCATCTCATCTCTGGGCCTTCCACAGCCCAAAGTTCTTAGCAACCATTGTGTTGTCAGTAAGTTTTATTGCCATTACGGGAGGGAGGGAGGGAGGGAGGGAGGGAGGGAGAAAAAAGGAGTGAAGGAAGGCAAATAATTGTGTGTGTGTGTGTGTGTGTGTGTGTGTGTGTGTGTCACAATTTGGGTATTAACTCATTGAGCAGTAGAATCAGATAGTAAAGTTATATGTTCCAGAGGGTGGGAACTCAACTATTTTATTCATTGTTAAAAATCTAATATCTAACACAATAGGTCACATTAAATAGATAACTTAGTAATGTCTTCACAAATGCCACAAAGGGAGTGGATATTGGTGTAATGACCTGACCCCTTGCTAATGCGTATTTAGCTTATGCTGTGTGCACACACCAGGACGTTGGATCCTTTTTTTGTCAAAAGGGAGAAATAGGAACTGTAGGTTACTGCAGTATAGGAGACTCAGCTGTACCCAAAAGGTTTGCAAAGCAATCCCTGTTACCTTGGAGCAGGGCTTCCGCATGGAGTCCGTGGACCACCGTATCGCTGTCCTCCAGGTGGTAGACATGAAGCTATGAGGCTGTGTTGGTACTTTCACAGCTCAAGGACTCCTATGCAACAGGCTTAGGATTCAGAAAGACCTCAAGCATCTTCATGGATAGACTGAATGAACTAGGAAATTCTGGATAAGTACCAGTACGAACCCCACGCACAGGCAGAGCTTCTGAAAGGCAGGGTGTGATGTGAGGAAGGCTGGATGAGGCAAACGTACTCAGGGACCTGCGCCAGCTCCCTCCCTCCAGGTGTTTGTCCTTTTCCTTTCATCCTTCATTTAGTGCTTATCACACGAGACAGGAAGATTTCTCCTTCTCAAGTAATAAGTCCTCTCACCTGCCCGCAATTTTCTGTAACGGACTTTTGCAGGGTTCCAGTCCTCTCCCATGAGCCTGCTCAATCCCCTCCTCCATCACTGCCCGTGTCCCCCACTCTGCTCTCTGAGGAAGCCCGATTCTGGCTATTTTCTGATCACTTTTGATTGCTCCTTGGAAACTGACCCCTCTATGCTTCATTAAGTCCATTTGAATCGTACACCTTCCCTTTGCCGCAAACATGCTCAGATCAGTCTAGGCCAAAATGAATTCACGGGGCTGGAGAGATGGCTCAGTAGTTAAGAACACTGGTTGTTCTTGCAGAGGACCTAGGTTTGACTCCCAGCACCCACATGGTGGCTAGCAACTGTCTGTAACTCCAGTTCTGGGGGGAATTCGATGCCTTCTGACCTCCACAGGCATTGAATGACATGGGCGCACTTTCATATATGCAAGCAATGTACTCACACATAAAATAAAAATAAATAAAATATTTTTTAAAAGGAATCCCTGGACCTACAAAGTATTTGCTCCCCAATCTCCCTTCTCCAAGGCCCTGGCAACCACTAACATGCATTTTACCTCTAGGAATCACCTGTTTTACATAGTTCATGTATGCAGACTCACACAACTCCTGGTCTTTTGTGGCTGACTTCTGCCTAGCGAATGTTCCAAGGGTCATACACACTGTAGCATGGACCAGGACTTCCGTGTTTTTGGAACTGAATAAAATTATGCTGCTTACATAAGCTGCAGTTTATTGATATACTCACCTGTCAATTGCTATTTCTACCTTCGGTTTCTATGAGCAATGCTGCCATGAAAATGTGTCTTCCCTTGTTTATTGGGAGACTCATTTTTGCCTCCCTGGATTATATGGCTAGGTGTAGAATTGCTGGCTTATATGTTAATTCTATGCTTTTGGTGAAACCCACAGGCTGTTTTCCCATAGCGGTTAAGTCATTTTATATTCCCCCAGAGCATTTCGCATTTTATTTCATTAAAATTTCTCTGCCAACTAAGACACCGCACCCTCCCTGTCCTCCCCTTTCTGGTACATGGCAACCACCGCCTCTCTCCTCTGACGAGCCTTCTTCTTCCTGAGCTATAGCAGGTGGCTGTTAAGGTTCTTTAATGATGTTCCTGGGCTGTTCCCCATCTTCTTCAACAGCAACATCCAGCATATGACTCCACCCCCTTTCCAAGCTACATTTGTGACCTTGACTTCTTATCTATAGGCCTTAAGAGCATTTCCACCTAGAGATCACAATTTTCTCTGAAGATTAATGTGTGTGTGTGTGTGTGTGTGTGTGTGTGTGTGTGTATGGTGTCCACACACTCACCCTCATGTCTCCAAGCTTCATCTTCCTGGATACTGTCTCTCACAATGGGACCTGGTCCTTCTAGGCCCCACCATCTTGGATTTGTCTTGGATTTCTCATCAGTTAAGAGTTGATTCTGACTCTTTTCTCTTTCTTGTGTATGATTTCTACCTACGCTATTTCCTGTTACACTTTATTTTAGACATAGTTTCCTCCTGCCTGGCTGTGTGACAAGGCCTCTCTACCCCTTCAGTCTGGCCTCCTCCCTTTCCTTGTGATGCAGCCACTTGTCTGTTAGTGCTGATTGATTTTCTAAAGAATATCTGGGCCTATGCCACGCCCTACTCTAAAGCTATCAGGTTGCCAGGCCTACCAGGAAACAGTCAGGTGAACTCCAAACTTCTCTGCCATATCTCCCCATCACTCTCACGATCCTGGACATGCTGCTTGTCTCTCGTGTCCACTTGAGATGACATGGACCGTTCTGTATTTGCCTCTGGGATGGAACAAGTGAGCCAGAATTGCAGGGAGGAAAACCAAATTAGGAGGCGTGACAGGAACAGAACCATCACCTCTTAACATTTGTGGCATTTATTTATTTTTGTGTGCTATATGGTGTGCGTGTGTGTGTGTGCGTGTGTGTTACTGTCATGTGTGGAGGTCAGAGGACTCCTTGTGAGAGTCAGTTCTCTCCTTTTGCCTCGTGGGGCCCAGGGATTGAACGCAGGCTGTCAGGCTTGGCTTTACCTGGTGAGCCATCTCCCTGCCCTTGATTTATTACTCAATAATGTGTACTTTTAGCCAAACAAATGCTCTGAATGAATGAATCCTGTGGATTTTCCTTCTTTTTTTTCTTCTTTTCTCGTTCGCTTGGTTGGTTGGTTTTTTAAAATATATTTTTAGTGAATTTTTGTGGACGTCATACAATACATCATCATATTTAGCCCCACCCACCCATAACCCACCCACAGGACTGCGTGCATTTTGTCATATGTGTTAAAGCCTACTGAATCAAGTTTGTGTGTCCAGATGTTCCTCTGTGTGAGTTCATCCGCTGGAGCCTGTTCAGCTTGTCTAGAATCACTCCCATAAAGATCAACTCTCCCTCAACCAGCAGTGATCAGCTGCCAATAGTTAGTTCCTCATCAAAATTGTGGCCTCCTGCCCCTTTCCTGAGTCCGGTTGAGTTTGCATGGGCCTTGTGCATGCCGTCACCATTGCTGTAAGTTCATATGAGCAGGGTCCCAGGAGCCTGTAGGAATCTGTTTCCTTATGATCATGCTCCACCCCTGGTTCTTACAATCTTTCCACACCCTGTTCTGCAGTGGCCCCTGAGCCCTGAGTGGTTGAGGTTTGATACAGAAGTCCTGTCCAGGGACCCAAACTCTGCAGACTCTTATTATCTACACTTTGGATGGCTGTGGCCTTGTTCATTGTCCTCTGTTGCATGAGGAAGTTTCACTGATGAGAGATGAGAGATGTGTTAGTGTTCTCTCTAGCCCTTGTTCCACTGTGTTCCACAATACCATTTTTATTCTTTGAAATTTTCACACATTTGTACAGTGTATCTTGATTATATTCTCCACCATAATTTCCCTCCGATTTCCTCTAGTGACCCCCCCATCACCATCCCAAATTCCTAGCCTCTTTTTTCATAATTAACCACCACCCAAGTCAAACCAGGGCTTTCCATAAGCAGATGGGTGTGGACCATCCACTGGGGCACAGGTAACCTAGGAGGCTGCATCTCCCAAACGACCATCACTGTCTTCCTTGGCAACCATCCACTGCTGTCCTTATGAACACATTCTTTATAAACGTACTAAGTGCCCACTTAGAGCAAGATCTCTCAGAGAATCTGAGTTCGTTGACCACTCTGTCAGATCTGAGGCTCCTCCTGTTAGGAACAGGAGTCACAGGCATAAAAGAAGGCAACCGACGTCAACAACCTAGATTGAACTTCAACATAGCCAAAGAGGGATGGAGCTGCCACGGCAGCCACGCAGGTCAACCGACACGGGAATTAAAGTCTATTTGTTTAAGTCTATTTGTATTTGTATTTGTATTGGGAGATAGAGTTATAGGATTTGGGTAGGGGTTTTTGTAAAGGGCTTAGGACCCTCATTGGACAGACAGAGGTCTCTTTGGGTGTAAGGACTTGTTTGCTGAACAGATATCACTTATGGTTGGGGGTGGTATGTTCTGTGACCATATTTTGAAATGGGCCCACAAAGCTCCATTAAAGCCCAGCAGCAAGGGTGCCGGTTTATAACTGGTAGGAGGGTGGGTTGTACAATCTCCCTCTATGTCCTGCTGTGAGAGGCTGTTGTTACAACTTATGATAGCTATTATTTATTTGCATCATTACGAATGAAGCATTCAAATCCCTGGGAGAGAACTAAAACCAAAACAGTTGGGTGTCCCCGAGTGGTAACACCCTCTCTGCTGTCCCTGGCTGATGCAGCCCCTTCTCTTCTTCCCGAGTGACGCATCCTCTCTTCTAGATCTTCCTTCATGGCTTGATTTCTTGTGACTGTGGCTTCCTTCCAAAGAGAGTGAACCTGGTCCTTGTAGATGACAACGTTCTCCTGCTGTGTAGAAATGAGTATAACTTAGATGTTGTGAGGGAAGGAAACTGTAGACAAATGAGAAGCAGGAATAATTTATAGAGGAATAATTCGCGCAGCTAACTATATCATGCATTCTCCGCTTATTTCGTGAATGATCCATATGCCAAGTCCACGCAAGTTAATTTATATTTCTAGAAACCTTTACCAAAATGAGCCAGAAATAGGAAATGCCTCATCATCCTCCCAGAGTGCCTAATGATACATTATTTTCTGTTATAAAACTTCAAGGTTTCTGAATGCATTGTTGTAAATCCAAACTGTCAACGTTTCTCTGGTATGAAAAAGCACTTCATCCCATAGAAATAAGATGTGAGATTTACAATTCAGGGTCGTGTATTTTCATCTCTCCCTGACTTCTACCATACACAGCAGGAAACTGCAATCCATATTTTCTTTAATAGAAAATATGCCATGAAGACCCATAAAACATTTAAGAACATTTAGGAAAGCCAGAATGGAACTTTCAGAAATGCAACCGAAAGAAGAAAACAGAAGAAGGGAGCGTCCACCATGATTGATAAGATAGACATTTGCTAAAACAGTGTTTGGGGGGAAGCAAAGAGGTCATATAGATTGGTCCAAAGTCTCAATATAGCTGGTGACTCTTTGTACATCAGAAGATGATAGAGTAATAAGATGGGGAATTTTAGAGCTCAGTCACTGGACCCAAATTTCCTGCATTTCAATCCCAGTTCTGGAATTCATTGGCCTCATGACCAGGGACAAAAATCTTTTCAGCTTTTTAAGAGTTAAGTTCTCCTGTTGGGGAAATGGGAATAAAATGCTTCTTTCCTTCTAGATGTGATATGAGGGTTGAATGAGAGGACTGTGAGATTTTAGGACAGAGCTGCCTGTGTGGAAGTAAATGACGTTGTCTGGTGGAAAGAAACTGACCAGAAAGAGATCTTCCATAGTTAAAATGCCCAGGGGTGGAGAAGACCGGTTTTCAGTATAATTTATCTCGGGTACAAAAAAGGTTCTATAAACTCAAGACAGGGTCTCAGAATGTGTCACAAGGACTCAGTGTCCACTCCAGATTTTCACGTTGTAGTTTTTGTTTAAACAGATTATCTCTCTTGTTACCAGAAGAGACACTCTTAGTTGTATAATGCAAACAGGATCTCTTTAAAACAAGATGATTTACCAAAGTAAAATGCAGTGCAGGAGGGACCCAGGAATATCCAGGGATGTAAATTGTGAGGTCTTTGAGGACCAGAGCGATGGCTCTGTGGGAAAACACTTGATGTACAATCCTGAAGACATAAGTGCGATCTCTAGAAACGGCACTGATTCTACAAAGCTGTCCTCTGACGTCGACACACGTCACAGTATGTGCACTCACATATGTATATCATACCCACACATATGCCCATGCAATGGTAACAACACTGTAAAGAAATACTCTATTTGACAGCAAAAGTTGTCAGACTGCATTCTAAAACAACTATAAAGATTAAAAGTTTAAAATTTACATATTAACCAAATGTAAGTGGGTATGACTAGGCCATTATAAGGGGAATTAGACTTTCAGGAAGAACTATTACTACAGATTGAGAGCTTTTTCTCTGTTATAAAAACCACACAACAGGCATATGTAACTAGCCCAAGCTGAAATGCACTCAATAACGTTTATAAAAACCAATATATAGTGGGGAATGGCTGGGGGTGCCAACAGCACAGCAGACAGTAGCAGGGATATCAGAGTATAAGGGCTCTAGTGGGGGGAGGGAGGCTATGGGAAGGTACCATCTGGGAAGTGGGTGTATAGTTGAATAAGATGGTTTGGGATGTTCTGTGTGACATACACACAAAAAAAATCAACATTTTTTTTAAAAAATGTATTATATTTGAGGAGGAAGCATGGAAATTGACATCATGCTAATTAGTAGAGGTGATAAACATTACCACTGAAATCTACCCGATGACTTTATAGACATACACAGGAGCCAAGGATCCAAGTGCAACCGATTATGACTAGTAATAATCAGATAAATACAGATTAGAGATGCATGTGCCAACATCTCAGTGTTAGTAGCAAAAACAATGAGTCTTTCTGAAAGGAACAATATATTCTAAAATGAAATGGAGATCTTTTTTAAAGGTTTAAAACTCATACAAGGCAGGTGCGGTGATGCATGCCTTTAATCCCAGCACTTTGGAGGCAGAGGCAGGCGGATCTTTGTGAGTTCGAGGCCAGCCTGGTCTACATAGTGAGTTCCAGGACAGCTGGGGCTACAGGGAGACCCTGTCTGAAAAAGACAAAAAAAAAACAAAAAACAAAAACAAACCTCATAGAATTCTATGTCTTACAGGGCTTATACTGAGCTCAGTATTGTATAACTGTATTAATTCAGCTGTGAACCTAGAAACTTACTGCCACTTGTGAAAGAGATGTACTCTTGCTCTGGAGTGTGAGCAAGAATGTGTTAAAGCTGTAATGAAATGCTTTTTCTAATCATGCAGTTATTAAAAAAAAATTTAAGTGAAAAAACCCAACAGATAAAGGAGAACTAGAGGAAGCATTTTTAAAAGTCAAGACTCACAGCTGGAAATTGTGTTGTGTGTTTTCTTGGTTGTTTTTTGAGACAGGGTCTCATCACGTATTCCAGACTGAATCAGAGTTCACCATGTCGATCAGTCTGGCCTCAGACTCATGATAATTCTCCTGCCTCAGCCTCCCAGGTGCCAAGATTACAGGCATGAACCACCACCCCAACTTACGGTTTTAACATAACTTTCCAAAACTGATACAGGAAATAGTCTGAAGATGAGGAAAGATAATGAACATTTCAACAACACACATCGCAAGTGCACCTAAGCACTGCAGGATGTATATTCGTTTTTAGTAAACACGGAATTGTTACAAGTCTGTGCTGATCATGAGGTGTATCTAAACAAAGTTCGAAAGACAAGGCTCCTACTGAGTGTTTTCTGACCACCACGAATATAAGCTGGGAATCAATAACAAGAAGAGGAATGTACTTTGAAATATGCCACGGGTAAAATAAAAACAGGAAAGAATAGCAGAAAATATTTTGAGTGGAACATAATGAGAATGTAATGAAACAAAGCTCCTCAGGTGCGGATGGGAGAGGAAAAGCTTCCGGCCTCCACGCAGAAATAAGTCAGAGAACAACAAATTTAACTCGAAGTGAACAGATAGAAGGAAAGTGATTATATTCTAGGGAAAAAAATCAGTGAAGCCACAACTCGGTTCTCTGAAAGACGCAAGATTTGATAAGCCCCTGGTAAGGGTGACGGAAGAAAGAAACGGAAAAGGAGCTTGCTGATGAATAGAATAGAAAAGAAAAGCTTACTAGGGACCCTTCGATGTAAACTGTATAAGGGGCCCTTGTGCATATAGTCATGGAAATCAGTTCAAAAGTTGGACTGGCAAATCTAAACAGATAAAAGCTCAGTGCCTTGAAAAACTGAGAATATTTGAATCACCCTCTATCTACTGAGTTAGGACTCTCCAGCTAAGAACATTCCAAAGCCAGGCGACTTCAAGGTGAATTCTACAAAACTTCTAAGAAGGAGATACAACACCAACATACGCAAAGGCCTTTTAAAAGCTCGCACCGTCTTTATCACAGTGGAGAAGATGGAGTGCTGAAGGGGACACTGCGCAATTCCTGCGTAACACACGTGGGAAGATGAGTAAGTTAGACCCTAGTAAGTGTGAAACCCTGTGTTCATTAAACCACCATTGAAAGGAGAGAAACGGCCTTCAGAACAGGGAGAAGCTGCTGGTCATCCCGTACCTAGGGTAGAGTATTTATCCACAGCAAATGAACAGGTCCTGAAAAACTCTAACAGAAAGACAGCAAACCCACTTAAAAATAGTGCAGGGGCACTGGAGAGGTGTCTCAGCACTTAAGAGCACTCTCTGCTTTTGCCAACCACCTAGGTTAAGTTCCCAGCACCTACATAGCAGCTAACTCCAGTTCCAGGATATCTGGTGCCCTCTTCTGGCCTCTGCAGAGATTACCTAACACAGGTATACTTACAGACATGTAGGCAAAACACTCATAAAAAAAAATAGCTGGGCATGGTGGTGCACGCCTTTAACCCCAGCACTTGGGAGGCAGAAGCAGGCGGATCTCTGAGTTCAAGGCCAGCCTGGTCTACATAGTGAGTTCCAGGAAAGCTGGGGCTACAGGGAGACCCTGTCTCAAAAAGACCATAAAAAAATTAAATAATTAAATAAAAATAAAGACTGAGGAGCTGGAGAAATGGTTCAGTGGTTAAGAACACTGTTCTTGCAGAAGACCCTGGTTCGAATCCCAGCACCCACATGGCAGCTAACAACTGTCTGTAACTCCAGTTCCAGGGGATCCAACAGTCTCTTCTGTCCTCCGCAGGCATTGCATGACATGGGCACACTTACCTACATGCAGGCATAACACTCATACACATAAAATAAAAATAATAAATAAAATAATTTAAAAAATAAAGACTGAAATAAATTAATTTAAAAGAATGGAAAGGATTTTAGCAGTCCCCTTGCAGAAGAGTGCTTTGAAATGAACACTGAGCATGTAAGAAAGATTTTAGCATCATTGATCATGAAGGAAATACAGACTAGATGGAGATCACAAAGAGATACAAACATATACATACATATACACACACATACATGCACGTACGCACACACAACAAAAAAGGATCTAGAAAAAAATAACAATACCAAGTCTTAGCTGGGACGTACATCAACCAGAAATCCCACATGTTGCAAAGCTGAACGTTCTACCACCTAGAAACTCTACTAGCTGTAAACCTAAGATCAATGTGTACAAGACTGCTCACAAAAGCACTACTCATAGTGGCTTAAAACTGGAAACATGAGGCTAGAGAGATGGCTCGGAGGTTAATAGCACTGGCTGTCTTGCAAAGACCCACGTTCAGTTCCCAGCACCCATATGGTGGCTAACAATAGCCCATAACTCCAGTTCCAGAAGAAGGCAACACCCTTTTCTGGCCTTGCAGGCACTACGTACATGGGTACGCTTATATTCATGCAGGCAAAATACTCATACACATAAAATAAAAATAAATATAAAATTAAGAATCTGGCAACATGCAAAAGCTCATCCAGTGATGACTGGATAAAATTCTAATGATACAGTGAGAACCATTACAAAGGCAGACATGAAGGAGACAACCTCATGAAGATCAAGTTTGACGGTGGACAGGGTTAATCTCTAGAAACCCATAGAAGTCAGCGTGATGGTGCCTCGGGGACGATGAAGACTGAGAGGGACCTGAGGGAAGTTTCTGTGGTGATGAGACTGCTGTGTATCCTCATCTCCATGCTGATGACACAGATGTGTCCCTGCTATAAAAACGATTAGCAAACTGTATGCTTAGTTTTGCAACTTAATATATGAATGATGTGTAGCATGCTTTCATTAAAATGTTGAAAGTGAAAGATAATATCGAGAAGAATCCTTTCATAAGTTAGCAAATATCTCTTACCACTGCAGTATAAGAAGAATACAGGCTGACGACTAGACTGCGGCCCCCAAGGCTTGGCCTGGCACACACAGTCTTCATGACCAGTTTGACCTCTCTTTCTGACAATCTCTTCTGTCCTTTTCTGTCCTAAGCCATCCTGAGACCTGCTAATGATAGTTGTTGACGTCCTTAGTGAAGGTTGCCTCCTTCTCCAGAATGGGCCAGTCTGGTGCAGATCTAAGGGTGATTCACACACATTTGCATCTTCTACAATAATGACGATGAAATAATGACACTTGAACTTGATCCAGTGTTCCCTGTAACTCAGCAACCATAGGATATACCTGTTATGGTTGGGGTGCGAAATTTTCCGTTGCACTCATGTGTTTGGACACTTGGTCACCAGATGGTGGTACTGTATGGGGAGGCTGTGGAACCTTCAGGAGGTGGAGGCTGACTGGAGGTCATTGAGGGCTATATCCTGCCCCTCAAACCATGAGTTGAAATAAGCCCTTCCTTCCCCAAGTTGCTTCCTCCCAGGGATTTGGTCACAATGATGAGAAAAAAAAACTAAAGCAAATGCCAAAGTTTGGAGACCTAAAGCAGGGTAGGGGACATGATTTGCAAATTATTGGGTTTTTAAAATATTTTATTTATTATTATTTCTTATGTGTACGAGTGTTTTGCCTGCATGTGTACCCATGTCACTCAGTGCCTGCAGAGGTCAGAAGAGGGTGTCAGATCACCTGGAACTAGAGTTACAGACGGTTGTTAGCTGCCATGTGGGTGTTGGGAGCTGAACCGAGGTCCTCTGCAGGAGTAGCCAGTGCTCTTAACTGCTGAGCCGTCTTTCCAGCCCAAATTACCATTTTAAATAAAGTATCTCTTAGGCTGTCATGGCTCATAAGCAGTTTTACTTTAAAAAACAAAACTTTTAGATCCATGAAATCTTTTTTATTTTAAAAATACAAATTGTTGGGTCTGGAGATGGCTCAGTGCTTCTCTCACTGGCTGCTCTCTCAGAGGACCTGGGTTCAATTCCCAGCACCACATGGTGGCTAACAACCAACTGAAACTCTAGTTCCAGGGGATCTGATGCCCTCTTCTGACCTCCGTGGGTACTGCATGACACAGGTGCACTTACACACATGCAGGCAATAATATAAAAATAATAAATAAAAATTTTAAAAACACATTGTTAATTTTGTCAATTAAATGCTGTTTGGGGTTTAGAATGGGAGCTTTTTATGAGGGAAAATGCCGGAACTTTGCTGCTGTTGTTGACATTTTTATTCTGTATTGTGGACAAACTGCATTTTCTTTTATGCATCAAATAAAGATTTTGAGGGTTGGAGATGTAGCTAACTCTGTGGTAGAGTTTTTAATCTAATATACACAATGCTCTGGGTTTGATTACCAGCTTTACAAAAATAAAAGATAAAAACTAATAAAGAGGTTGGGGCGCCAGAGCTGGATTTAAGTAGGAGTCTCCTTCCTGACATTGGCTAATTCTATGTTCTGTTCTGTTATTTTGTGTCTGAGCATGCCAGTGTCTAACGGTTCATTTATCCTCCCCAGTACAGCTGCTGTCTCGACCTCCCTGATGACGGGGTATGGTATCCTCAGATGTGCTCTTATCAAGACTCCAGCCATGTGCTGAGGGAGGTCATGAATGGAGGGGTCCCGTGTCTCAAGGGCCCATCACCTCCCCAGAGCTCCCCTGACCACACAGGGAGGAAATGGTAGTGACGACGTTCTTCTGGTGGGCAAGTGGACCCTTCTCCTGCCGAACTAGAACTGGACATGCAGCAGGGAGAATAAACCACCTCCTACAGCACATTTCAGAGTAGAAAGCTTTTGAAGCCAGCACCTGGGATGGTCCTAAAAACAAATGTGCAGTCTAAGGAAAAGAATTCCTGCTGACACCTGCCGATCTCCCGGAAACTGCCTGGTGATGAGATTATCTCTCTTCCAGGACTCAGGCAGCCTTTGCAAGAACATTTGCTTGCTTTGCTTTGCTTTATTTCATTCCTACCTGATGGGACCTCCTGCTCTGCACTAATCCATTTTCATTCAAAGATAGATGTGCTAGTGTTGCTGTGTCTGCCCTAGTTTGAGTTCCCTGGAAAGCAGAGCCTGTGGCAAAGACCTGTGGACAGGTGATCTGTCTGGGGTCATTCTTATCAAGCAGAAGGTTGGGAAAGGCACGAATGAGACAGAGAGGGGAAAAAAACAGCAGGCAGAAAATGTGTATCATTGACGTTTCTGAACACAGTGCGATTCATCTCAATTCTACAAAGACCTCAGAAAACCTTCTGAAATGTCTCCCAGAATCACCCAGCTCTGCACCCCTCATGAGCTGACAGCTACGTCAGGGTGTATTAACTGTCTTATGTGTAGAACAGGTCCCTGCATGTGTCAGAGAAAGTTCTAGGAAAAATAACTTCCTGGGGGAGCCAGGAGTGTGTGGGCTCGCAAGGAACTGTCAGAATGGCTACTGAAATCTGAGTTGGCTGGCGGATGAGTGATGGGCACTGGGTCATCTGCCACGGAATAGGTTTCCTCAGGGAGACCTGAGTCCTCAGGGAGGACATCACTCAGAGCCTACAGGGGTCTATTTGACCACCAATGTGGTTTGATCCCGGGATGCTCCATCCAAGTCAGTCAGAGGGCAACTGAGGCTCAGCGGACTGACTTCCTGAACTCATTAAACACATTACATCTTCCACAGAAGTTGAGTCAAGGATGCTCATCCCTAAAAAAAATGTCAGTAGGCATTTAACTTGTTTTATCATCTTGGTGAATCTAGGACTATCACCCTTTAAAATGCAAAGGAGTTCTAGATTCTGAACTTCCCAAGTCCTCCTGAGCAAGTGGTTGCTTGGTGTATATCGATGACACTCTAACAAACATTCCTGTTATTAGAGAGATGGGGAGAGGTAGTGCTTTTTCCCCACGGTTATATGATACTGAGTTAGAAAAGGCTGTTTGACATGTCAGTGCAATGGACAAAAACATGATCTGTCACCAGATATATAGATTACCAGTCTTGAAAATATAGTTGTTTTGCTGGTGTTGTTTCTTTTGGAGAAAAGGTCTCATGTATCCTAGGTTGGCCTCAAACCCTGTGTGTAATGGTGGACGATTTGAACGTCTTATCTTCTTGTTTCTGCCTCTGGAGTGCTGGGCCTACAGACATGTGATACCACACACTGTTTAAGCTTATTTGGTGAGGATCAGGGCTCTGTGCATGCTAGACAAGCACTCTACCAACTGAGCCACATCCCAGCCCCAAATCTAGTACTTTTCTATAGGACCCAGACCTGACTTGAGTTATGAATTGCAGAGTTCCCTAAGAAGAGGGAAAGGAAGTGTAGAATGCTTCCGGTCATTTCCAAGCCCTTCCTGAGAGCCAGGAACTTTTTTCCACTAACAAACCTTGTATCATCTAATCCAGAAAGAGGCATAGGGAAGCAAGTGAGGCAGACAGCAGACCAGGTAATGTACCCGATACCCCGTGTGTGTCTTATAGGTACTGTAACTACCAGGGAGAGCTGAGCTCCAGGCTGAGTCCAGAGCCTATACCCCTGAGTTCCTGCCCTGGAATCTTCCTCCCACTGTGTGAGCGCCTCAGCTCAGCTCTCTGGATCAGGACACACTGGTTTGAGTAAAACAATGTACCACTTGCCTCATGGTCAGTGTTTGTCACCTGTTCTAGTTTGCCTTTAAATGCTGTGACAAAACACTGATCAATACCAACTTGGGGAGGAAAGGGTTTATTTGTCTGACATCTCCTGGGTCACAGTTCATCAGGGAGCCCAAGGTAGGAACTCAGGGCAGGAGCTGGAGCACAGGCCATGGAAGAACTCTGCTCACTGGCTTGCTCTCCTGACCCTGCTTAACCTGCTTTGTTATGCAACACAGGCCCACCTGCCCAGGGGTGGCACCACCCACAGTGGCCTTGGCTCTCAACAGCAATCAAGAAGATGCCCCACAGACATGGCCACAGGCCACCCTGATAGAAAATTCCCCAATTGAGGTTCTCTCTACCCAGGTGTGTCAAATTGACAACTAAAGCTATCTAGCACATCACTCCTCAGCAGTGTGCCCTGTCACTGAGGTCCTTGTTCACTTGTGAATGAGTCCTGCTCCCGTGCAGCTTGGCCAAGGGCCTGGCACACAGTGTGTGCCCAATACCGATCCCTTGGCAGAGTGAACACAGGAGTCAGTGCATGGACTTGCACAAGGGCCCCTCTGTTTAAAGATGAGAAACTTAATCCTGGTTACTCTGAAGCCAGACTTACCCCATCACACATCACAGTAGAGGAGAGCTGGAGCCATAATTCCTGTCTCTAGGTTCCTGCATCTAATGTGCTCTCAGGTTCTAGTAAGGTGTGCTACCTTCCCACAGACATAAATAATTGAATGAGCCTCTCCAGAGTTAATCCAAGAGGTGGCTCTGGTGGCCAACAACTGTGACTGACAGAAGGCCTACACTGCACTGGATGTATTTTCTGTGTTCCTTAAATCACATAATGTGAATCCCCAGAATCTCTGTTTATGCAAATCCCCCTTTTTTAAATTAAAATATTTTATTTTTTTATTGTATGTGTATGAGTACATGTAGTTTTGTGCACTCAAGTCATGCAATGCCTACAGAAGTCAGAAGAGGGTGTCAGATCCCCTGGAACTGGAGTTATGGACAGTTGTTAGCTGCCATGTGGGTGCTGGGAACCGAACCTGGATCCTCTGTAAGAGCAGACAGTGCTCTTAACTGCTGAACCACCTCTCCAGCCCTGCAAATCCCCTTTGCAAAATCATTTTTCCTTGACCTCCTCCCAATAGCAATCCCAAAATTTAGTAGTAGGAGGAGCCTTCAGGTCTACATGTAGACAATGAGTGAACAGTATCTTTCTCAGCTCAAAATTCCTCTTACACACCATGGTTTGCCAAGAAGAGGCTGTCCTGTGTCAGGACCAGGATCAGAAGATCCAGGGCCCTGGGAACACAGTTGCCTCCAAATGACTTTGACACAAAAAAGCATGATTTGCTCATGAACCACTGCTACATGAAACCAGAGAACTCATAGTTATAAAGTTAACTAAAAACTGTGAGTGATCCCAGCATCCCAGGGGAACTGGAAAGTGGTGATAATGTCTGACCTAACAGTAATGTCACATTCATTCAGGGAATGATTACCTGAGGAAAAGGCCTTCTACAGAGGCTGGGTGGACTGGGATTGAGGGCTAGAAGTTGAGATAGCGAGTCTGGTGGTGGTGAGTTATTACAGAGATTACAATAAGGACTCTGATAAGGCTTTAGACCCAGCTGGGACTGGATGGTCATCCTAGACAGTAAGTGGTGCCTAGCTTTGACCTGGCAGGATCAAGTCTAGGAAGACAATATGGCACCTCCCTCCCTTTTGAGTGGTTAAATAGCAACTGCTTCAGAGACCTCTTTCCTGACCACACTGATTAGACTGGGTAACCCTGTATCACAACACACTGTGTTGGCTATCTCACTCACCTCCAGCGTCGGTCAGCTTGTAATTGATTTCTTGCTTTCTGCCCATATCCAGCGTCCGCTGGTTTCTCGTTCATTCCTTCATGCTTAGTCTAGAGCCTGGCATGTAACCGGGGTCCCATAGAGAGGTACTGAATTAATAAGTACATTTCTAATTGAATAGCTGTTAGCTCATAAATGTCCAGTGATTCTGTGATGCCTGATGGCTGGGTTCCAGAGATCAATAGGAAGAGCAGAAGTAGATGGAATTCAGTGTTCCTCTCTGTGCTATGGGAGACAAGGGAATGACTCTCAGAACAACTGAGAGGTCCGTGCTGGGCGCATATGGCAGGTGGATTAGAGCAGCCATGCAAGTGGGAAGGGGGTTTGCTCAGTTAGTTTTGTGTAACAAGATGTCTCCAACACAGAGACTTAAAACAACCTCCATTCTACTCGGTCATGTTCCTGTGTTTCAAAGAGTCCGGCTAGTTGCCAACCATATCTTTTACTCGGCTATTTTAGGCTAATAACTTGAAGATTCAAGAACGTTTCATTCATGCATCTGGTACTTTGTTGCTTATTTGTGTGGTTTCTTTCTAAATGCTGACTCGGACTGGCTCCTAGAGCATCAGGTGTCTTTTATGTGGGTTGGCTTCCAAAGGGAATGGTTAGAGTTATCTTTGAAAGAGAAGTTAGAGCATTCTCAAGGCCTGCCCCTGGAAACTACATGTCCACCATGTTCTGTTGACCAACACAGCACAAGGTTGTTTCAAATTCATCAAGAAGAGGAATAGATTATGTCTTAGTGGGAAAGATTAGTTAAGAATTTTCAACTGTTTTTAGCCTATCCATCCCAAGGAAAGATCAGTTGGCAAACTGTTCCTATAGACCCTGCCTATGGTTATAGCAGTGACGAGGAAGAGAGGTAGGTTGGGCTGTGTAAATAGAGGGAGGCTTGATGTGTTCATTATGATGGTCTCGCAGTCATTAGATAAGGGAGAGCTCTTTTGTTCGCACTGGCTTCCCATTATTCTATGCAAAAGGATAAAAAGATCACAAAATACATGGATTCGAATATACCAAATTATTCTCTTAGAATTTTAGGGGGCTGGAGAGATGGCTCAGAGGTTAGGAGCATTGACTGCTCTTGCAGAGGACCCAGGTTGGGTTCCAAACACACACATAGCAGCCAACAACCATCCATAACTCCAGTTCCAGGGGATCTGATACCCTCTTCTGACCTCTGCAAGCATTGCATAACATGGGTGCACTTACACACATGCTGGCAATACACTCAGACACATAAAATAAAAACAATAAGTAAAATAGTTTTTTAAAAGAATTTTAATAGTCATACGCGCAAAATAAGTTCCATATAGCTAAAACTGTCAGAGGGCCAATTCCTTCTGGAGGGTGTAAGAGAATCTGTTGCTTCTGAAAGCTGTTCAAAACCTCTTCTTCCATCTTCAAAGCCTGCTGGGAGGCTTCTTTTGTGAGGGAAAGTCCTGAGAACAGTGAGGAGAAAATAAAGAGGCCGAAGGGACAAAATAAAAATATGATCAGGCTAAGTCTGAAAATTTGTGGGATAACAAAGTCAAACATATGACTGATGTATGACTCTTCCGTTCAGGATTGTAAATATACACTTCAGATTAGTCAATGAAAACTATGACGACTACGGAGGTCATTCGGGGAGAGTTTTTTTTTTTT
>NW_008344211.1:2924238-2936952 GCF_000622305.1 Nannospalax galili | reverse complement strand
TGTGTGTGTGTGTGTGTGTGTGTGTATTGCCTGCATGTATGTGAGTGTACCCGGGTCGTGCGGTGCCGCGGAGGTCAGAAGAGGGCTTCGGGTTCCCCTGGAACTGGAGTTAAGGACGGTTCGTAGCCGCCATGTGGGTTCTGGGAATCAAACCCGGGTCCTCTGCAAGAGCAGTCAGTGCTCATAACTACTAAGCTATCCCTCCAGCCCCCCGGGGAGAGGTTTTATACCAGCATTGTCTAAAGAATATCTGAGCCCTGTATGTACATTTAAATTTCCTAGTATCCACATTTAAAAAGTAAGAAGAAATAGAAATGTTAATTGTAGTAACATTTCCTTTAACTGTGTCATGTATTTACTATTCCATCATTTAATTCATTCCCAATGATCTTTTAGATTACTTTTTATATACTAAGTTGTAGAAATACAGTATATAAGTGTCCTTTTCGACTGGGTTTGGTAATGTCTCTATTGTTAAAAAGCCATATGTAGCTCACAGTGACAAAGGGGACAGTAAAGCTCTAGGAATGCCAGAAATTATCCCAGAGGAATCCCGTTAGGTAGCTCCTGGGTATAGAAGAAGCCTGAGGAGAACTGATGTGGTTAACTGTATTGAGCACTAGGTTGAAGATAGGTGGGGTGGATGGGGGAACTTCCACAGAAGACATAGAAAAAGGATGAAATGCAGCTAGTGATCTTTGAACTCGTGTCTCCTGCACACTGCCTACTCCCTATGGGTAGAGGAAGGCAGCTGACAGAAGCAACTTAGTCAGGAGTCTTCCACCTGCAAAGTCTGTTAGACCACACTGCCATGAAGCCATAGCCAACTGGCTTTGGGCTCTAAAAATAAGAACCTGGACCGACTTCAGCTGGGAAGAATTTCAGCTTGGTTGCAATCCAGGCATAAAACAACCCTCTCCCCTCCTGTGTTTTAGTGTAAAACTTGTCTTCTGTAAAATGTCTTAAGTATCAGAGCTATAAAATAAAATACTCACAGATTATATTGTGATTTCATATCTAGAATTAATAAGACAGTGACAGCTTAAAGGTCTTTCTAAAACTAGACATGAAATTTGAATTTGGCACACATATATAGTTTCCAAAGTGCTTTGGCTTTTTCTCAGCTACATAGTGATGCTGAGTTTTCCTCAACCAGTGTGTGGGCTGTAGGGAAATTAACCATCACAATGTACATGGGGCTAAGGGGACTCCTGACACAGGAGGACTTTAGCTTTAAAACTTTCAGCTAGCCGAGGACATTAGCAAAATTTAGATCGGGAAAAATCCTGACGCACAAGTTGGGGTTGGTGACACAGGCAAGTTGGAGAGCCTTCTGTCATCAAGCACCTTCTGAGGTGTCAACCCTTAAAGAAGACCCACCTAGTAGAGCTGATACCTCAGCCAAGGGAGTATAAATCCTCATTGCCAATTTCTTAATTTGCAAAGAGAAATGAGTGTGACCAGGACTGAAAAGCTCCCAGTCCATGTGCTCAGTATTTTTCCCTCCCTAGATGAAGCCAATCTATTCATTTAAAAAGAGAAATGACTATCCCATGCACCGTGATACCCAAAGTCCAAAGGATCAGCAAGTTCTCTCCTGGCATGAAGTCGATCTGTTAATTTACAAAAAGAAAGGACTGTCACGGAGACAGCTGCTCAGAGCCCCCGGGGTCAGCATATTCGGTGCTGCTGAGCCATCCTTCAAGGAACGCCATGTCCAGTAAGAAGCTGCCCAGTGAGCAGCATGTGACCGGTGGAAGGTGTGACGGCACCAGGGTGTGAAAGCCTGCCCACGTCTGGCCCGTTCCTACGTGTGCTAACATCTTCACATATGCACATTTTGCTTCCCTGGCAGCTGTCTCATCGTCGCTAAATTCCTCTTTTTTTTTTTTATTCTCATGAGCAACTTCCATTCCCTCCCTACCGAATCTTATGACAACACACCCTGTCCCTCAGAAATCTCCATCAGTACGGTGTAGCTACCACATTCCGTAGTGGTTAGGCACACAGACGTGAAACTGAGACAAAACCACAATCTCTGATCTACTACCACTGAGGACTTGGGCAAGGCATTATATATTCTTTTGAGCTTCAATTTCCCAATCTGCAAAATGAGAATCTTCTAGACACAGTTGTTGTAAGTGTGAAATGATCACGATTTTGTAAAGAGATGCACGTGATGTTTGAGATAACGTGGTACTTTGTCGATGACAGCAGATAACCAATACCCATGAAAATAATTTTCTGTTAAAATTTTGAAATATTACCATTTCACAACCTAGACAAACAAAGATTAATGACCCAAGAGCCTGATTGAAATTGATCTTTGGTGATAAGATCCACACCCTGTATAATATTTAGTGCTACTGATTTCTCATATTCAGGAGAAAGAGGATTGAATAGCAAAAGCATGCCAGGAAAATATTAAACCAGTTCAAGATTTTTAAAAAAAAAAGACTTTTTAATGAAAAAGATTGAGCTGCAGTCTACGCTGGCTCTTCCCCTTCCTAGGCGCTTGTCCCTAGTCAACTTTGTCCATCACCCTCCTCCCCCAGCGTCTAAATACGGCCTCGGGTCTCATGTGTCCGCTTTCTTCCATACCATCACTTTGTCTACCAAAAATCCTAACGGAGGACTTAGAACATTTATGCCTACAGCCTAGGCCCGGGAGGCCCATGCCTCAGCTCTACACACCATGGTTACCGTGGCTACCAGAGCACAGCAGGCATTACCTCACTGACTCTTCCGAGCTGCTCCGTTAGATGGGGTACCATGGCTGTTGTGTGGAAGATACAACTAGGACTTTGAAAGTGATGACCTTGACTAACATAAATAGCTAAGGACATTGAGTGGAAGGTACTCAAGGTCAGAGTCATGGGTAAAAGCATAATTGTTACCACCTTCCACAAGGGCAATAATGTTTTCTTATATTTCCTATGTATAAGACATTGATGTAGTCAATATAAGCATTGTCTCACCAAGGGTCTAAAACTTCCTACAAAAAGAGCAGTCATTCGCCGCTGGTGGGAATATAAACTTGGGTTGTCACCGTGGAAATCAGCACGGCGGTTCCTCGAGAAAACAGAAACAGAAATTCCATCGGACCCAGGATACCACCCTTGGTTGAATGCCTGAAGCACTCTAAGCCAACATGCATGCACATTCATGTTTAGAGCTGCTGCCCTGTTCACAACAGCCGAGAAACGAAACGACCCATCAGCACTTGAATGGATAAAGAGCAGTTGGCGCCTAACTGTGCTGGTTAGTTTCTGTTAACGTGACACAGCCCTGGACATACCTGGGAAGGAGGAGTGTCAGTAAAGGAATTTCCTCCATCAGGATAACTCTTGGGGATGCCTATGGGGCATTTTCTGGGTTGTTAATTGATGTAGGAGGACCCAGTCCACTGTGGGTGGTGCCATCTGTAGGCAGGTAGGCCTGGGCTGTGTAAGAAACGTAACTGAGCAAGCCAAGGGGAAGCAAGGTAGTGAGCAGCGCTCCTCCATGGTCTCTGCTTCAGTTCCTGCCTTGAGTTCCTGCCCTGGTCTCCCTCAGTGATGGACTGTGAGCTGTAAGAGGAAATAAACCTTTTTGACCAAGTTGGTTTCGGTCATGGTGTGTATCCCAGCAACCGAGAGCAAACTAGAGCTCACGCGTGGGACTTTCATGTGACCATGAAGAAAGGTGGAACTGTGACTTTGCAGGAAAATAGATGTGACTGGAAGTCAGTATGTCAAGGGAAATAATCCAGACTTGAAGACAAATGCTGCATGTTTTCTCTCACATGCCGAATCTAGGCTTCAAATTATATGTGTGTGCGCACAAAAAATAAAATAAAATTCCCTACGAGATTCTGTAATGGTTTCCATTCACCAGTCTATAGATAGAGACCCTGAGGGCCATGGAGGAAACTGACTGACTAGAGGCGTTTCATGCTATTAAATACCTCAGGACTGGACTTCAAGGGGTCGGTCTCAGAAGCACCTCCCAGTCACACACATTTGCGACATTCTGGCAAATGTGGGCTGAGCCAGGACATGAGGAAGTTCCAAACGGCAGGATTCTCACACGGCAGCCACACAGACATGCCCACAGGCCAATCTGATGGAGGAGCTCCCTCAACTGAGATTTCCTCTGGTATGTCTATGTTTGTGTCGAGTTGCCAAAAACTGACCAGCACAATTATAAACCAAATGTTCTTTATCAAGTCACGTACTGATGGATATCTAGGCTGGTTTCATTTCTTGACTATTGTGAGAAAAATCACCAAGAGCAGGCATTCTGAACCTTGCAATTCTCATGACCTGCCAAAGTCATTGGTCCCACACACAGAGACTAGGTCTGTGGTCTTCATCTTCAAGTGATTGTTCTTAAGAATCTCATAGCTCTGTATGAAAAGCTAGGCAGGCAGTGGTCGTGGAAGGTTTGGACAGTGTCCTATCCCTGCAACATCCATGGTGTTTACAGGCTGCAGGCTTACAGGGTGCAAGGCCTGTATCTACCTTGACCACCGCACTTTTCTCTGACCTAGCCCTTCTTATGCCTTAGCTCCTCCAACTCTGCCCGGCATCTTAACTTCCCAAAGGAAATATGGTCTTTTGCTGTAAGCTAAGGTAGGATTTCATAACCCCAGATGCATCTTCTTATATTCTCTTGGTAAAATCATCACATACATGATTTTTTAGCTACACATCTTGAATTATTTGTGTCTGTGTGAGTCTTCAATTAGGAGGGCAGTCAGTAACCTGAATTTATCCAGATAAGCCTGCTTACATTTCTCAAGCTTCTGACACTGGCCCTAATTCCCAAGACACACTTCAGTATGACTGTGATGCTAAAGGTGAGCTTTAGACTCTCATTAATAAATAAATTCACCTTGTAAGTAGGATCACATCATGTCAACAGCACTATTTTAAGAATCTCCTGGGTTGGGGAGATGGCTCAGTCATTGAAGGGATTACCATACAAGTATGCCCGGACCTGAGTTTGATCCCCAAAACTCGTGTAGAAAGTGTGGCATGATGGCATGTGTCTATCATGGAGAGAGAGACAGAGGATCTCTGGGCCTTACTGGCCACCCGTCCTGGCTAACTGGTGAGCTCCAGCTTTGGCGAGAGACTCTGTCTCAAAAGAAAAGATGAGCCACACACAAGAGAGGAATGTCCTCCAAGGTTGTCCTCTGGACTCCACATACATGAACACATGTGCACACGTGAACTCACACATGCACACACAGAGTTTCGGGTATTGAATCACGTGCTTTCTTTGTAGTCATCTTATTTTGGAGGGGAGGTGTGAGGTATGAAGAGGTTCTCACTGTGCAGTCAAGTACCTAGAAACTACAGAACTAAGTGAGATTTAAACCTGCAAAATCTGGCCCCAGAATCTCATCCTCTTGGCTGTGGTCTTTCAGAAAGAGTAGCTCAGCTTCTTTCCAGCCTTCCTGTCCTGTTTCCTCTTGACACAAGGCCACCCTCACCCTTATCAGCTCTCCCCAAATGCTCACTGTGACAGACAATAACCCTGCCCAGCTTGCGTGGTTCTCGGCCCACAGGATTCTGGACTGCGGGGTTCTGCCTCTCACACAGACAGGCAGGCAGGCAGCAAGCAGTTATCTCTTAGAGGAAAACAAAGCCTTTGCACTAAATGTTGATTCGCAACCTCTCTCTTGAGATGTGGGCACAACTCTGAAATCTGCGCTTGCTGCAGACCAGATAAGGAGATAAAAGAAAAGAAGAAAGGAAAATTTGGGCCCATGCCCCTTGGAAAATTGGCCCAAATCTTTGACAATTTCAATTTTTTTTTCCCCAAAGAACTTGATGAAAGACTCGTCTTCACCTACACGATCACATGGGCCTGGAACCCGCTTGCTTCTTGGCATACTTACATAGAAATTCTACTTTTTCAGTTAATTTCAGCTGTCTGAGCTCTGGAAAACTGTAAATTCGTTAACTAGCTCTTAAAAACGTATGACTGGAACTAGATGAGCTTCCTGTCTCTGTATCTAGATGTATTTACATGAGCCACTAGGAACTTGATTCTGACAGTTTGAGGGTATCATGTATGATGACCCTTGAGGCTCCTTTCAGCTATGTGCAGAAATGATTCTATGAATTTGGATGAAATAGGAATAGAAGATATACTGAAACTGCCCTTTGCCTTCCTTTGTTCTTAAAGAATGGGTTAATATATATTGATTTTATCTCATAACTTTCACAGACATGAGTGTTTTGCTGTTGACATTTTATGATCTGTAGTTACTGTGCTTTTTAATAGCCTTGGTACAATATTTTTCTAAAAAGGCATCTTGATCATAAAAGCTGTTTTAGAAGAGAAAGTAGTTTCTGTGAAGCCAACATGGCTTAGATAATCTAATTTCTCAAAGAAAGTCTTGATGATAATGTCAGAAGTGAAACATTAGTGGGATTGGACCAAGACAGGATTCTTCTTGCCCACCACAGTAATGATTCACTCGCAAATGCTCTTGAAGGAATAGCCAAATTATTCATTTTTATATCTTTAAAGTTGAACCAGAATATATAGGCAATGCTAGGAAATGCAAACTCTGAAACCTACATCAACACAACGTATTGTCTTAGGCGATGTATCTGAGTCAGACTAGGTTATGTTATGCTGCCGTGACAAACAGTTCCCTAAATATTACTGACTTTAACAACAGGAGTTTACTTATCATTCATGATACATTGTCAACCTAAAAGGTAGGTATGTGCCACCTATTTGCCACACCAAACCATGACAGCAATGTATTTTTGTTTGTTTTGAGTTAGGGTCTGACTAGGTAGCCCAGGCTGGCTTCTAACTCACAGCCACCCTCTTGCCTCAGCCTCCGGGGTGCCAAGATTACAAGCCTGCAGCACCACGCCCACCTAACATTATCTACGGCACAAAAAGAGAACATTCCAGATTTTTGCCTTGCCACTAAGTGCTCCCCCAGGGAGTGACACGTCGTGTGTCTTATCCATTGATCCTAACAGTGACACAGCCCCTTCCTGTGGCAAAGGGAGCAGGAATGTACAGCTCTAGACATGCTCAGAAGACAGGACATGGGATTATGCTCCGGTATTAGAAGCCTCATGCACTATAGCCAGGGTGGACTGAGTACTCGCTGTGTTCCAGGCAATGTGGCAAGATGCTGCTATCTTCCATGCAGAGTGCTGTCAGGTGTGTGCTTCCACGGGGCCCTTCTCTCAGAGAAGGAGGCTTGAGTTCAAGAGAAGAGACTGAACAATCTGCCCAGTGGCGCTCCCTGTCTGCGGAGAGTGCTGCCAGCAAACTACCGTTCAGGTGCTCTCCGTGGGCTTCGCCCAGCTGCATCTAAAGCACCAGGCTCTTTGAAGTCAGAAGGGGAAGAGAGCATCAGCTGCCCTTGCTGAACCTCTCCCTTATCTCAGCGAGGGAGGAACATCACTTTGGGGAGCGACAGACACTCTCCTCATTGGGAAGCTAACAATTCATGAGGTTAGTTTTCAGATCCAAGCGTGTTGAACCACATCATCACTGTTTTGATCCTAAATATAGGAAAGTAATGTGTTTATATATATGGAAATTTATCCATGCTAAATGTTTGAACAGGCATTTAAGATGTACATCATATGTAGGCACATATAAAATCAACTTGAGAGGGTAAGTATGAGAGAGGCCTGAGGTGATTTCTATACAGGAGGATTACATATAGCTAATTTATGCATATATTATAAATTACTCAGAATTCATCCTATGTATTCATCCCGTCCATCTATCTATCCATCTGTCTGAACCAAGGTCCACTAGGAAATATACATTTAGCCATATGTGCAATTAAAATATTTTGTGTTGACTTTGAAAAAGAAACTGAAACAAAAACAATAACATATTTCACCAAACCCAGTAGTAGCCAAATACAGGCAAATGTGGTCACTTCAGTTATTATCTATTTTCTTTTGGTACCTACATTTTAGAATTCTGCATGTACTTTATATTTAGAATACATTGTAATTTGGATATTCAATTTGCATCAGACATTCTTAATCTGTATTCATTGTTCATAAATAAATTATTCAGTTAACATAAAGACTCACCTGTCCAGGGTATTCCAAAGATGCTTGAAATAAGTGATTGAGCCCACTGATGATGTATGTGTGTATAGTTCTAGAAATAGTGTGTGCCTGGTATGCATATTTTCCTATGAGCCTATGCCTGTGGACTATAAATGCAATCATGCTCTCCTCGGAGGATGCTCTTCTAAGGCAAACCCAGAGAAGCGCTTGTTCTCCTTAAAGCCAGCTGGGAAGAATTTCCTGTCAGGAGCTGAGATGTCTGTGTGTCTGTGTCCACGGCTACAGGTTGGATCCCAAACACCTGGGGCTCGAGATGCACGTTCCCCTACCAGCTGTGTCATATTGGGAAGCTCCTTTGGGTATTCTGAGCTACATTTGGGGAAAAAGGGGAGTTTTGTCTTCTTGAAGCGTGATCTGGGGACCAGAGCACCCCCAGTCACTAGGAGAAGTGCAGAAGTTTGCCTCACGGGACTCACTGAGCGGCTGCATTCCAAGATCTTCTAGGCGCAGCCAAGTTGTAGAAGGATGACAGCCCTGCAAAATGTCTCAAAATTATCTGGGCTCTAAAATTCTTTTATAGCCACTAGACTGAAATTCAGATTTTTCTAGACAGTGTGGTCTTTCAGGGAGTAATTTTCCTTCCTAAGATTAGAAAGAAACATTTCATTGATAACAATGTTCAGATGTTCTGAGTGCTGGAATTGGGTCTGGTGAACTAGCAGCTCAATTCATTACAATCGGCAAAGTCCTGGTAGTGTTAGACAAGAGGAAGCTTGACTGAGAGAGGCGGGCAGAGGGACCCAGGCAGTACTGCAGAGTGACTGCAAAGCTGGGGGTCAAGTCTAGCTCGGCTGGTTCGGGTACTTCCCTGAATTCACTGTGCAAGTAAGAACAACTTGTGATGGACCCAAGGACCTTCAGAGCCAGCACCCTGGTTCCATGTGTGCATGTCTCTGTGTGTGTGTGTGTCTGTGTGTGCGCACGTGCTTTCTTAATCACTGTACCTCTTCCCTTTTTCATGAGACGGTGTTAGAACCTGACCTTCTCCATGTACTCAATCTGGTGTTATTTAATTATCCATCACGTCGGGTGAATAGCAGGATGAATAGCAATCACTTCCGTGGTTAAAGAGCAGACCCCACATCTTCCTCTCTGTTGCCCCTCCCCCAGAATGATCTGCTAACATCCCGGCTCCATTTAAAACAGTGCGTCTGAGGGTCCTCCAGTGCAGGTTTTATCCATGTGGAGAGACTATCCTGATCTTTGACAAACAGATAATGTGGTCTGCCCGACTACAGTGGAACATTCTATATAGGTTACTATGCCATTGTAGCTCTCCCCAATAATTTAAAATAAGATAATGTAGTTAATAATATGTAATATGCTTAATATAACAAGATGATGTAACACAATAGAACGCACAGACACACTCTACCAGTGTCTGTATAATAGTGTTGTGTGACTTTTCCTGAGGTGTTGGAAGCAAACACCGCTTCACCTTAGAGAAGGAACTAACAACAGATCAAAGAAATGATTGCATCCAAGTTCAGCTTGGCATAGCAGTGAGTTTATTGGGGTTACTTCCGGGAACACGGGCGCCTCAAAGACAGCCACGTCACTGAAAAACCCACTCTGGTGTGGGGCACAGGACTCACAAAACCTGCATTCCGAGCTCCCCGTCCAACGGGTAGGCGGTTCTACCACAGAGTATCCTCTCTATGAGCGACTGCTCACTGCTTACATAACTCTGGGAGGGTGCAACTTTGTGAGTCTTGCAACTTTGTGAGCTTCCTAAGCTTTACAACTTTCCTTCGTTTCCTAAGTCTTCTGAGCTTCCCTCCTCCCTCCAAGACGGAATATTTCAATTGGAATAAAAAAAATCTATACAACAAATAGATATAAGTAATACATGACCTGTCACCAAGTAGCTTCCGGGGGGTGGGGGAGCCTACAGGGCAGCCTGTATAACATCATCCCACACAGTCCTCGCCAAAGCTCCTCACAACCATCTTTACAGATGAGAAAACATTGGCTAACAGCTTAAGAGTCAGGGGATTCCAGACATCACATGCAGTGTCAGAAAAACACCGAATGACACACAAACAGAAGAGGTGATACGACCCTGCCCGGGTCCTGTCCCCGTGCTCTGTGCCCAGGGTTCATCTGCAGTTTCCTGATGGCTTCCTGGACCAGAGATGCCCCTGGGATCTCTTCCTCCACAGAGAATCAAGATCTGTGGATGAACTCTCCTACATCCCCCCTTGGTAGATTAACGCTGGGAAATGTTCCATAACGTCTGCGGAGGTTGGTGGTGGGACTGTGCTGCACGTCCCACACTACTGGAGCCTGCCCGTGATTCCTGCTTTCTTGGCTTGTCACCCTCCATTTCACTTTCCCACTCCCTCTCTTATGCTTCCTGGCAACACCTCTCAAAAGAAGCCGTATCCTTATCTCAGGATCTTCTCTGAGGGACTGTAAAGAGAGAGACAAAGTGGCCCCATGCAGATCAACTTGTGACAGTGGCGAGCCCAAGGTTCACCACCTGAGAGCTCCCTCTTGGGCGTAGCTGAGTGCAAAGCAACAGCTAGGCTTATTCTTCCCAGCCATGTTCAGGGGCTTGACCTTGCTTGGGGTTCAGGACAAGGCCCTTAAGCTAGAGTATCCCTGGCAGTCTGCTGAGACTGTGGGAGTGAAGGGAACAGGTGTGGCTCACTACTCAGTCACTCACAAGGTCCACATTCCTTTGATGTCCTCTGCAAAGCAGACTTCAGTGTGAATTGAACCACACAGGCGGTCCCTGAAAAATGGTTGCAAGAAAATACTGTTTTGGATTTTCTGTGTTTTCCCATCGAGGCCTATTGATCTCTTTTAGAATGACTTTCTCTTTTCCTTTGTGATCAGATTTCCTTGTGCTTCTGGCAAAAGTTACAGAGTCACAAATTAGCTCTGAAGATAGGGGACGTGTACCAGAGCTAAAGCTCCTTGATGTTGAATGTTTTCATGGACAGACTTGCTGCAAGAGTCTCCTACCTGCACACACAAACGACACTTTTACCCGTAAGTGGCAGGATCGCCAAACAATGGAAGGAAGGGGAAATGCTCTGTGTCTCAAGGAATGTCTGAAAGGGACAGGAAGCTGTCAAATGGCAGAGCCAGGATCCTGGTCTTCTTGTCCCAGACTTTGTGCCTGGAAAGACGAAAGTAGAAGAAGGGAAAAAAAACTCGTAAAGAGCTATGACAAGACCAAGTGATCCATACGGACATCAAACTCAACACGATGGCATCGCCAGACTTTTCTCCTCTGGCAAAAGGAGCTTTTGAGTCGTGTTTGATAATATTCCAGAAAGAAAAGGATGGTTCCCACATCTCCCAAATGTTCTGTGTAAGTCCTGGAAATGACTAAGGCGTTGATCCAACTCCAGTGTAACTATTATGGATGGGCAGCTGTCACCAGGCATTGCTCATTTAGAGCTTGTCGTCAGGGTAGGGATGTGATTGCAGGCTGGTATGTAAAAGCTAGACACCTTCACAGTCGCAGAAAAGCCACCTGAACATCCCACAAAGTCATGTCTAACTGGATGGGGTGGTACATCCCTAGAATTGTGCACTCTGGAGGCTGAGGGAGGAGAATCATGAGCTAGAGGACAGCCTGGACTACATAGTTATAGGTTAGCCTGGGATACCTAGTGAGATGCTCTCTCAGAAAATAAAAAACAAAACAGCAACAAAAATAAAATCGTTTCTAAACCATCCTGTTTCCTGTATTTTATCATGCAAGACATAAAGTTGAATTGTATAGTGGATAAGTATGTAGCCATATCTTAGATTCTACGAGTAACATTTTAATAATCTTGCTTTGCTTTGTGCTTTAATGTAGTTGTTTGCCTTTTGACATTGACTTAACAAGAGTTCTTTATATATCATGGGTACTAGTCCTTTTGGTATGTTTTGCATATGTTTCTCCCTAGGCTGTGACTCATCTATGCATTTTCTGAATGATGGATTTTATGAATAGAATATCTTAATATTAATGCCATTTAGTCTTAGTATTTTGCATCGATGGTTATATTTCCTTGGGTCCAGCTGAAGAGCTACATGCCTGTGTAACTGTTCTTAAGACTTTCCATGTTTTCTTTGAAGAACTGCATAATTTTAAGGGTCTGTTGAAATGGCTCAGTTTACCACCATGGGAATTTGAGTCTGATCCCTGGAACCCACATGGTAGAAAGAGAGAACAGATTCCTGAAAGGTCCCCTTTTATCTCCAGGCATGTGCTGTGGCATGTGTGTGCCTATACATGCACGCATATACATACAATAAAAATTGTTTAAAACCTGCATAAATTTAATATTGACATTTACACAACTCTTGATCCATTTACACTTTATTATTTTTGATTATTTCTTTTACTTATATGAGTGTATTGCCCGCATGTATGTAAGTGCACCCGTGTCATGCCATCCCTACAGAGCCTGGTAAGATTATGATGTGGATTGAAGTCCATGAAAGATTTTAGAGAGAATTAATATGTTAATAATATTGAGGTGATCAACATAGTAGACTTTGCCATTAGAGTAAGTTTTCTTTAATTTCCTTCAACAATGTTTTAATTTTTAATATAATAATCTTGAATATCTTTTGTTATATTTTTATGAAT
>NW_008344211.1:2910353-2924150 GCF_000622305.1 Nannospalax galili | reverse complement strand
TATGTATGTATGTATATGGGGGAATGAATGAGTGTGGGTCCTTGTAGAGGCCAGAATACAGGGTGTCAGATCCCCTGGAGCTTGTGTTACAGGTGGTTGTAAAGTGTTCAAAGTGGGTGCTAGCAACCAAGCTCAGGTACTCTGTAAGAACAGTTTACATTGTTAACAGCACAGCCCTGTCTCCAATCCCAAATTATTGATTCTTGGATGCTCTGTCACCTGGATAAACTTGGTTGTTTGTTCTGGAGTTGTTACAAAGATGATTCAGGGTTTTCTACCTCTGTGTCAGCTTAGAGTACAGACAGCTCTACTCCTTACCTTTGGATACTGGTGGGATTATTATTATTATTATATTATCATTATTATGCTTTCTTCCAGTACATGGTGAATGAGCATCCTTGCCACTTTGCTCCTGAGATTAGAGGGACTTTTTCCGCACCTCACTAGCAGTGTTCTGAGGAGATATCTATCCTAGCAGTGGAGTCCCTACTGTTCTCGGTGCTCATAGCTTTTCTTTTATCGTGAGTGCTAAATTTTGGCAGTCTTCTCAGCATTTATTGAAATGATCATAGATTTTTTGATACTTTATTTTGTTTAAATAGCAGAGTTAGTTGATGACATTTTGAATGTTATCAGTTTTGAATTCCTGAGTAAAACCAAGCTGGTCTTGATGCTTTTGACATATTAATGAATTCAATAGGCTAATATTTTATTGTGAATTTGTGTGTTGATTAGACACTGTTCAGTTATTTGTTCATTATTTTGTTAGATTTGTGTGTCAGAGCTATCATGACCTCCCAACAAATTAATAACCCTTCCACATCTGTTTCCCAAAAAACTGTGGGCTTGCTTTTATTTATCTCTTAAATGTCTGATGGATTTGATCTGTGAAAGTCTATCTGCTCTCAGACCCTACAGCTGTCTTTCTTGAGATTTGTGAGTTCATAAAAGTCTCTAAGTAGGGTTATCCTGTCTTCTGTTCTATACGGTGGCCGTTTTGTTGCTGTTTAATTTTTAGGACAATGTTCACGTTAAGCTATCGGGGTTTGGGGCATAAACAATTTATGAATTCACCTCACTATTTTGAGGTTGGACCTATGAAGACAATCCCTACTTTGTTTCTGAAACAGGCAATTTGAATTTTTATATCTGTCAGTCGAGCTAGGAGTTCACCAGTCTTTCTGATGGTGTTTATTTTTGTTTTTTCCTAACACACCTTGCTTTTGTTTTCCCATCCACTGATTTCTCCTAATACCTATTTTTACTTCGTTCTGTTTATTGGAGCGGGTTTTCCCTTCACTTTCAGCTTCTGAAGGTAGAATCGGGAGCCACCAACACACCCTCCCCATCTTCCTTTCCAGTACCATATTTTATGAAACATTTTATTTATTATTTTTATTTTACGTGTACAAGTGCATTGCCTGCATGTATGTGAGTGCACCTGTGTCGTGTAATGCCGCAGAGGTCAGAAGAGGACTTTGGATTCCCCCGGAACTGGAGTTAAGGATGGTTTGTAGCCACCATGTGGGTGTTGGGAATTGAACCTGGGTCCTTTGCAGGAGCAGTCAGTGCTCATAACTTCTGAGCCATCTCGCCAGCCCTTTATTTTTTTTTTATTTTTTATGTGCGTGAGTATTGCTTGCATGCATATCATGCAATACCTGTGGAGGTCAGAAGAGGGTATCGGATCCCCCTGGAACTTGAGTTAGCTGCCATGTGGGTGCTGAGATTTGAACCCGGGTACTCTGCAAGAACAGTTAGTACTCTTAAGTGCTGAACCATCTCTCCAGCCCCTGCTATCATACTTTGAAAGACATGAATTTCCCATCTTGATAAGCTTCAATTCTGTAAATGTACATCTCTCACCATTTCTAGAAGCCTTCATTCCTTCAAAATTGTTCCATCCTGGTCTCGGAGACAGTTATCATCCATGTTAGAGATTTAGAACCTGTCCCGGAATTCCATAAAGAAACTGTAACACTGTTTCATTCTATCTGTAGTTGATAATTTCTCTTATATTCGTAGAGAAGTCTTCCAACCAGTGGATACTTTATTTTGTGTATTTATTTTTAATTTTTATGTATGAGTGTATTGCCTGTATGTATATAAGTAAACCTGTGTCATGTAATGCCCATGGATGTCAAAAGAGGTCATTGGATCCCCTGGAACTGGAGTTATGGACCATATAGGTGCTGGGACTCGAACCCAGGTCCTCTGCAAGAGCAGCCAGTGTCCTTAACCACTGAGCAATCTCTCTAGCCCTCTGTATTTTATTTTTAACTTGTAATCATCTTCCCATCTCTAACTTTTCTTTGTTTCTATTTCTTTATTGAGGTTTCCTGTCATTTCAAATCCATTTTCCTTTAGGTCTTCAATATCATAGGTACAGCGATTTCCAGCTGACTGATGCTAATTTCAGTATCATCTCCAGTAATTATTTTTTTTCTCTTTCTTTGACTGGGTCATCTCCTGTTGTTCTCCTTTAAATGTCAAGTAGACCTTGGGTTGTGTCGTGGGCATTGTAAACGAAACGTAGAAAAACTGGATTTTGTTCTGCTCCTCCAAGAGCACGCTGTTTGCTTTTGTTCACTTGTTTTTTCATTGTGATTGTTTTTAGTTTGATTAAACTCAAACTTGTACGCTCCATGTTTGAGATGAGCAACACCTCAGAGAGAAATTCTGCTTAGTGAGATGGCTCAGTAGGGAAAGGCACTTGCTACCCAAGCTTGGGACTTGAATTCAATCTCCAGAACCCATGTACAGATGGAAGGAGAGAATCGACTCCACAAAGTTGACCTCTGACCTCCACATATATGACATAGCACACATGCCCATACTCAGTCATTACACACACACACACACACACACACACACACACACACACACTCACACTAGTGAAAAAATAAATAAGAATCCTTAGAGGCTGCTCGTGTAGGCTTGGTTCAGTAGACCCCAGCGGCAGAGTTTGGGGAACAGTCTATACACAAAGTTGGGGCTCCCTCTCCCTGAGTCTTTCCTATCTAGGCTTTCAGCATTTTCTCCCTAGTGTTATGCTTAACAGTGTCCTCCGTTGTGTAAGGCAGCCAGGACGTGGGCTTTCACTCAGTTTTACGTGCCTGCCTGATACTGGTTGATCCTATTGTCAGGCTGAGAGTCATAAACACGGGAATCGCACACTTTGTCCAGCTCTTCTTCCAAGTCCCCCTCCCTGTCCAGTTTCTTTGTAGTCCAGTTTCCAGCTCCCTGTGAGTGTTGTTTATTATATATGTGGCTACAAATTTATAGCCTTCCTGTATCAGTGAATAGCCAAGCAGGAGCCACTCAGCTGAACCAGACCCCTGCACTACCATTACCAATGACTTCAGAATGTTCCGCTGTAAGGGTTCACTGTCACTTTTTAAATCTTGTCCAGTGTTGATGGTTATTTGTACAATTTTCACAGTTTTCAGCTATAAATTTGGACTGAAAACCGCCTCAGTCTGACATGAACTGGATTTGGAACTGAAATGAGGGACAATTCTTCTGAACTAAAGTTTTCCCACTTGTAACTGGAAAAGTAATAATAAAAATAACGGTAATAGCAATAATAGCAAAAATGTGCTTTGTGTGATTAGAGGAGAAAGAGCACTTCCACTAAATGCAAAACATAATTTGAATGAGCAGCATACTTAAAGCACTTAGCACAACTCTGGCATATCGTTGGACAGATGTAAATGCCGGTTTTCCTTTTCAGATGTGTTTGATGATGCTATTGTCCTTGTGGCCCTCACTCATAAGTAGGGCAACATAAATATGAGATTGGCCAGCAATTGGCATACATGCCAATTCATTTAAATAAATAACACAACTAATACCTCATGAGAGTTTTCTCGTCTTAGATAGGTTGCTATGGGGAACATGATTTTAAAGAATATATAATATTCTGCCAACAAGTCCGTATTGAATTGGTTGATTCATGGTTTACGAAAAAGAAACTGACACATCTATATGATATAAGTTTCTATAGGAGAGAAGTCCAGCAGTGCCGCCCTATTAATTGACATCTAGTATTTGCTGGATAATGCCAACCAGATAAGTTAAGTGGCACAATTCAGAGTCTCGGATACTCATTAAGAGTGCTTTCATATTTGGACTAATAAAAATGACATATCTGCCTCACCCCTTCTTAAGGAAATTGAAGTGCTTCATCAACTTTATTTCACTGAGATCCCACAGCCGTGCTGGGGCATGGGTGAAGGTCAAGGAGGCGCTGCCTTTTGCAGAACAGAGTGTCAAGTGTCAGGCTGATGAAGTGCTCTCTTTAGGATTATCCGCGGTGGAGAAGAGCCCTTCTACCTTACTCCCCGGGTTTCTCTGCTCTGCTACTTCAAAGTAGCCATGGCTCTCACAGTGCGAGGGACCACCAGCCACGGGATACTAACTCGCAAAAGCGAGGAACTCAAACCCAGAAAATGCAGATGCTGGTGTAAGACAAAGGCAGAAACCTCGATTTCTCTACCCCCCCACCCATTCTCATACCACATAGTCACTTTGAACACTTTGAAACAGGAACAGGTGACTTCAGCTGTGTATTCTGCGCTTGTATCTCCTGCACCTTCTTGCAAGTCAGAGGTCTTAAGAAATACTTTACACACATGGTGACTACCTAATACAATCCTTGTGACAATTCTGTGAGGAGCACCTGTTGTTAGCCCCATTTTAAAGATGCAAAGACTAAGATTCAGGTAGTTTAGGTCCACATATATCATCTGTGAGTCACATATCATAATGTCAGGAAACATTTTTTCTTGCATACAGCTGACCAACAACACACATGTCCCCCAGAACAAAGAGGCATCAATGAACAGGAACTTTACTGGAATCTACAAGGAAGGTTGTCAAGGGAAGGGAATAGGAACCTTTCCAGAATGTTAGCAGATCATGGTGCAGTCCTTATTAAAAACTATGAGCTTTGGAGACAATCATCCTTTAACTTTAAGAACAGATTCCGGGAGTGGAGACATCAGTCAGCGGTTAAGAGCACTTACTGCTCTTGCAGAGGACTAGAGTTTGGTTCCCAGCACCCACACTGGGCGGCTCATAGCTGCCTATAACACCCTCTTCTGACCTCCATAGGTATTGCATGACACAGGGACACAGGTGCACTTACACAGATGCTAGCAATACATGTATATGCATAAACTAATAAAAATATTTTTTAAATATTTAGTACTATTTTTATTTTATGCATATACATGTATTGCCTACATGCAGGTAAGGGCACCCATGTCATGCAATGCCCATGGAGGTCAGAAAAGGGCATCAGATCCCTTGGAACTGAAGTCGTGGAGTTATTAGATGCCATGTGGGTGCTGGGATTTGAACTTGGGTCTTCTACAAGAACAGCCAGTGTTCTTAACCACTGATCCATCTCTCCAGCCCCATAAATAAATAAATGTTTTTTTAGAAGAATGATTCTCTCTCCCCAGCAGGTCTTAACTGCTAATAGCTCCTTTTAAACAGTGGGACTTGAAGCACACCTCCCCCATCTCTGGAGGAATTTTGGCCAACTTGGTCTTGGGCAGATCTTATAAATGCTGTCTTCTGATGTGACATGGCTATCCTGCTCATGAACTCATAGCAGCTGTGGTTCATGACCTACTCAAGACCTGTTCAACATCAAGTCAGCCAAAAGTCTTACATCAGTCTGCTATGGACTCTCAGGACAGCATATCCAGGAAAGAAAGTGTTTGGGAATTCAGAAAGACATCAGTCAGCTACAGCAATAGTCTAAAGTTCTAAAGGTGAAATTTCATCCTAAAATTGGGATGTGCATGTAGGGACAGAATCAGGAGCTATGTGGAAAAGACCAGAAAAAATTCAGTATTTCAATATTGTAAGAGCAGCAACGTATGAGAAAGCCAAGCAAGGGAGAAAGATGTTTTCTGTCTCCCGCCAGATGGGGTGTTTTACATGGTGTCTTCCCTTTCAACGATTTTGTGGTAAGATTTTTTCAACTGGGGAAATGACTAATAAGTTTGGAGGCAATTAACTTGATTCTTAATAAGGATGATTCAGAAGTGTAACAGGAGCTGATATTCTTCCATGCTCTCTAAATATCATCACTAAATATATAGTAATTGGATATTTATATGAGTTCAGACTCTCTCATAACAAAAAGCATTAATGATAATGTGTCAGAATGGAGTACACAGATTTAAATACAGTATCTCACTTGATTCTCAAAATATCCTTGAGAGAAAAGCCCAATGGGGTTTTTTATGTATATCGCTGGATATCTCGCCCGTTTCTACAAGGCATCGGGACAGTTTACGTGGTCCATGCTCGACAGGGTGAGAACACAATAAAAGGAAAAGGAGGAAGACTAACAGGAAGTGGCGGACCACCCTTCCCCCTCCCTGTTCTGATGTGCAGCCCCATGCCCTGAGGGAAGAGCATGGGCACTCCTCCATGTTGTGGGTGTGGAAGTTGGGATCTGGAGAAGTCACCAACATGCCCAGTATCACAGAGCTAGCAGGTAACCACGCAGAGACCACGTCACCTGCTGAAGTTCTGTTACTTTTTATCACTCTAGGCCACTTTCCTATAATGTGAAAAGTGAAATTGGTTTCAGAAAAGATGTCAGCTCAAAGAGGAACTCTATGGAACTGTAGCTTGAAACCATTTTCATGTGAGTTCGGAGCTGCGAACTGATGCAACTTCTGCTTGGCCAATGCTCGTGGACTTCTTTGTCCGGGGCTCACTCTCTGCTTAACATATATTAATCATGTGATCATGGAGCTAAATATAATGAAGGGCATCAAGTTATTACAACCCCTATCTGCCTGTCCCGGATTATGTTTTATTAAGTTGAGTTGCCAATATGCAATCATCAGGAAAGATGGTGCTGGGTATAAATCCCAGAATCTCATCAATAACACTTTACCAACTGCAGCTCTTTAGGGACCAGAATTTACAGTGAGTTTAGTGTACTGCTGGGGGACCCATCATAATTTTTATCACACTTTGTGGCAATGCCGACTGTCAGAAGAGGCTGTCCTAAAATCTTAATGTGATCACAATCAATTTTCAGATGTAAATCTGAGTACCACTGGTGGCATTTTTCATGCTCAATAAATTTCTTATCTCTTGTTTTCAACTAATGATCACATAAACAAAAGATTGCAGCCAGCTGACTGCACTGTTGGCTGGAAGCATTTATATGACCAGAACATATTTAGGAAGGACTAGTCAGGCAGAGACCTCAGGGTTAGGGTGTGTTTGGGTGTGGCCATCAGAAGGCTATGCTTGTGTCTTGCCCTTGTTACTTCCATGTGTGTCCACTGTGTTCATGTTCTTTGTGACAATGAAGGTCCCTGTGTGACTGGAATGCTATGTGACCGCTCTTTATGAAAACCTTCCTGAAGAACCCATTACCTGCCTTCAGGGTTGTTATCAAGTTCAACAACATGGGAAGTAAATCAGCATACAGTGAGCCTGCATCTGGCTGCAAGTACCTAGCACGCCTGATCCTGAATCACTTCCATGGGTGAAGGCTGGTTTTCTTGCTCACCAAGAGTTCCAGGGTAGCTAACTGTTGGACTTCATTTTGCATCTAAGCAGTGCTCTATGAAAGGGAAGTGACTCCTATATCTCATCCTACCTGCCTTAATTTTCTGCCTGTAGTTCTAAACACTTATCCTCATGGTTCTAACATAGCCGACGCCTAGCCAGCCATCATGCCAGTAAGTCTGGGAAGAGGAGAAAGGAGCAACCAGCCATGATTTATCTCTCTGCAGTCAAGAAAGTCATCCTGGAAACACACAGTCTACTGCTTATTTCAGAAGTCAGAGACTTGTCCCACAGCTACCCCTAGCTGCAAGGGAAGCCAAGACACCCAGCACGCAACCAAGCCGTTGTTGCCTCAAACAGAGTCCAAGTTGTACAGGAAGAACAATGGCAAAATAACGGTTTATGGAGACAACTAACCTGTTCCCTTTGTGTCACACCAATACAGCTTCCATCCCAAGGCAGGCACCTGGCTGTTCTACTGGGGAAAGCAGGATACTGAGATATTTGTGTGTGCATCAGAATGGCCCAGGTAAAAGCAAAAGGATGGTAAAATGCCAAATTCAAACACCAAGCCACCAGTAATTTCAAATCCTTGCCATAGATAAAGCAAAATTAAGAAAGAGGGTTTCTCAGACTCAATTTTGTAGATGAAAACAGTTGAGATGTTTCCCCGTGTTGGTTATTTTTCTGCTGCTGGAACAAACACCACCACCAGAAACACTTCAAGGAAGAGTTTGTCTTGGCTTATGGTTCTGGAGGGAGAGTCCATCATGGTGGAGGAGCCACAGCAGCAGACGGGAGGAACGGGAAGCTGAGAGATGGCATCTCAGTTGCACACAGGAAGCAGAGAGAGTGAACTAGAAGTGAGTTTAGGCTATAACTGCTCAACACCCACCCCCAGTGACCTGTTTCCTCCAGCAAGGCTGTAAAGGTTTCATGACCTCCTCCGACAGCACCACCAAGTGCTCAGATACATGATCCTATGGGGAACATGACTCATTTAAACCACCACACCCCTTCCCGAGGAAATGTAGCCAGGCAGTAGCCTGGACACTTCAGTGTGTTAGAGAGGCTGCAGTCTGTGGGATGCAAATCCCAGAACTCTCATTTTTGAGCTATGTGATCCAGGATTAAGGTACCCTGGAACTCAACTTCCTGACCTGTAAAATGGGAAGAATTCCAACTACCAGAACTGCAGTGAAGAGATCAGGAATGAAAGGAATATAAAGAACTCCGCAGAAGAAAGGGGTGACTGCACCCAGGGTTGACTCACACAGAGTCCGTGGCCTTTTCTCACTCCACACTGGTTTTCCCTTTCCTAAGCTCTTATATTTCTTTCGTTACTGATTTCCAAAGCAAGATATGATGACACTGTAGTTTTGACCGTGATGTTTGCACTGTTCTTTAAGATCGGGGTTTGTGTCTGACCTGCTGATAGTATTAGCTCCAAGAAGTAAGTAAACACCACTGCCTTGAATCCAATTCATAACATTGCTGCGAAGAATATCACAGACCAGATAAAACAGAAGGTGGATAAAATGACACACCATAAAACCCACTGTGGAAGGAAAATTGACTTGAAAGATCAAATATCGCTGGCATCATAGAAGACCATGAAAATATCCTCTGAAAATTAGACATAGTGAAAGAATGAGGAGAAAATAAAACAATGACGGCAAAATCCGAGCCGAGGAATGTTATTAGCTGGGCATTGATGTGAGAATCCGAAGTTCTTGTCAGAAAAATAAAACTATAACGTTGAAGGTGATAAACTCAGTCTCCCCAAACAAACCCACAAGTCAGAAGGAATAACCATTGGTAAAAATTTAATTCCACCGAAACAATCAATGGCAGAAATCATTGATGTAAAACTTTTATATATCACCATGAACCCTGATGAAAATAATTTTAGTGAAGTAAAATTGATCTTTTTAATTTGAGATTCTTTAACTATGCTGTGTAAAAACTGATCAATGACTTAATTTGGCTTAATAGAGTTTGCTTTTGAGAAATATTACTGGATGAAAATTGTTGAAATAACTCTGATTCACCATAATAGCTTGGAAATATATATATGAGAAAATCCACGTAACAAGATCACAGCCTCCCAGAGCATGCTGCCCGTCCCTTCGCAAATTCTTGTTGTTATTAATGCCCTACTCTTTCCTTGAACTTTCAACCTCAGAATATTTATTTTCAAATACTGAAGTATATCTGTTATCGAATCCAAAGTAGGTGCTAATCTCAGATGCGCTCTATGTGTGCTTTGTTGGGGATCCCCAGTAAGATGGCTTCAGGTCGTTAGTCATAAGAGAAAGAAGTAGGAAGAGCATCACCTTTAGCCAACACTTGCTTTAGAGACTTCTTGGGCCAGTGAGATGACTCAGTGGGTAAAGGTACTTGCAGCCAAGCCTGACGACGTGAGTTCAAATCTTGGTGTCCACACGGTGGAAGGAGACAGCCAAGTTCCATAGGTTGTCTCTGACCACCAAGTGTACACCATGGTGTTCATGTGTGCAAACATGAGAAAGAGAGAGAGAAAGCAAGAGAGAGAGAGAGACAGAGACAGAGAGACAGAGAGACAGAGACAGAGGGGCAGAAAGAGAAACATATGCACAAAAATAAAAAATATAATAAAACAATCAGAGGAGACTTCCTGTCTGAACGGGCTCTGTATTCACTACTAGTCTACCTGACAAAGGAAAGAAACGTCTATTCATCCGGCTCACAGTCTGAGGGTGCAGTCCACCGTGGTGGGGAAGGCATGGCGGCAGGAGTGCAGGGCAGCTGCTCACATTATGTCCGCAGTCAGGGAGCGGAGGGAAATGCATGCTGGCGTTCAGCTACGTGCTCCTTCTGGTTCAGTCCAGGGTGGCGACCCGTAGTTGGGGGTGTGTCTTCCCACCTCAACTAAATCTAGAAACTCCCTCACAGAGATGTGTTCCCTGGGTCATTCTAGATCCTGTCAGTTTGGCAATCAGCATTGCCCATCACTGCCTCTGTGAGTGGGACCCACCCATCTCCCACCCTGGAGCACTGACGTGTTTAGAGACCTCCTGCTGTTCGGGGGGCTCAGCCTTCATTCTTAGGAGAACTCACCTTTTGGCTCACGATAGCAATACCCTTCCAAATCTCTACATGTTTAGCTTGTGCTGACATCTGGGTTCGACTCTGACATGCTTTCTTGCGTTGATGGTGTCTGGTTAGTGTTGTGCTGCCTATTAGGCTTATAACTCGCACAGCTGTGACTTGAAATGCCAGGGTTGTCACTACAATAAGGCAAACAGCAAGCTCTTGACATTCTTTGGGCGCAATTTGCAATACCCTTTCTTTCCCTGTAACATTTTCATATTACCAGGTGACACCTGCGCAATAAACTTCATCCCGAAGCCCAGAGTCTCAAGGGAACATGTCCAGGAATTAGCAGCCATGCCTGCAAGGGCCTGCTGCACTTTCCGTCTGGCTCCCTGTGCTGTAAAGCAAAGGCAATGTTGCCGACTCCGCAGGGGCTGTGTGAGGACGTGTGGAAATGCTTCTTCAGAAGACATGATCCTCTACACAGTTCGGCATGTTTAAGTGTCTCTGTGCATGTTCACGGAAGGTTTTGGAATTTTAAAATATTTTATTTATTATTTTTATTTTATGTGTATGCGTGTAAGTGCACCTGTGTCGCACAATGTCGGCGGAAGTCAGGAGAGGTTGTCATAGCCCCTGGAACTGGAGTTGTGGACGGTTGTTAGCTGTCATGTGGGTGCTGGGAGTAGAACGTGGGTCTACTACAAGACCAGCTGAACCATCTCTCCAGCCTCAAGATTTTGAAATTTGATAGATTAGAAAGCATTTCACACTGGACGGGAGAGATGCTTGGTGGTTAAAAGCCCTTGATGATCTTTCAGAGGACTAGAGTTTGGATCCCAGCACCCACATCGGGTAGTTCACAAGGGACTGTAACTCCAGAAAGGGATTTTGATGCCCCTTACACACACACACACAGGCACACACACACACAAACTCATGTGAAAATGCAATAAATCTTAAAAAAATAAAATAAGAGAGACCATGACAAGCTTGGAGGCACGCACCCACATCGGGTAGTTCACAAGGGACTGTAACTCCAGAAAGGGATTTTGATGCCCCTTACACACACGCACACATGCACACACACGCAAACTCATGTGAAAATGCAATAAATCTTAAAAAAATAAAATTAAAAAAGAGAGACCATGACAAGCTTGGAGGCAGTGCATGCCTTTACTCCTAGCTCTGGGGAGTCAGAGGAAGACAGAACTCTGTGAGATTTAGGCTAACCTGGTCTACATAGCGAGTTCCAGGCTATCTGGGACTACAGAAGACCATGTCTCAAAACAACAACAGAGAAAGAGGAGTGACCCTTCACTGCTCTTGTCAATAAAGCTTTATTAAAACGCAGTCTTACCCATCCATTATGTATTGTCAATGGCTCTTTTAGTGTAAGCGCAATTGGGAAATTGTAGCATATCCAACATGGCCTACAAAACCTACTATGGACCATTTTGTGCTTTGCAGACAGAATTTACCAGCCCCTGGCTTAGTTTTCCAGTTCCTTTCCATGTCTATAGATTTTAGATCTAAGTATCACATAGGCCTAGGAAGGGCTGTCATCCCCATTTTAAGGATGTGTAGACTGAGGTACATAGCTTATGAATGACAGGGTCAGAGGTTAAGTAAAGCCTAGTAGTATCACATCTCATATTTGCACCTCAGCTTATAGTGTTTAAGCCCTTCGTACATTTGACTTTGTGAGAATATTATCTGTTGTATAACTGTATACTGCAAGGCCATATTTGTTGTCATTAAGTCTGCACTATGTGTCCAGGATGCATGAGGGCTCAGCTGTACCTTCCTGTGTTAGAGGAAGTGATGCCCTGGCTGTCTGTGTGCACCTGAGAGGCCATCACTGTGGTTTGCCAAGTGTGACCACATATGGTGCCCCATCCTGTGGCCATGACAGTGAGGCATTTGGCTTGCCAGGTCTCTGTCCTGAAGGTGGGAAGGGAACGGAGTTGACAGTCTAATGGAAGATTGCCTTCAGGGCCACTCTGGATTTCTTGAACTTGATCTAGACTGGAGAGACGATGAAAACATGGCTTATTTACCCCGCGCTGTGCTGAGGGTGAAATGTGAGAGAAGTGATGAAAGTCAGCACCTTTGAAGGTTTCGAAACAGACAGACAAGGAGCTCTCAGACTGTAAGGTGCATGTGTGTACTGGGGATGTTGTGATTCTGTGTCTCTGGGGTGGGGACAGGTCACAACACTTCTAAACAAGCTGCCAATACCACAGATTGAGTGGCAAGGTACCATGGAGCAGTCAGAGCTCTCTAATATCCTTTCAACTTGATACTAGAAATATTTGCAAATTTAAGGGTGAGGTTTGGGTGGGCCATCTCAGGCAAAGGGTGGGACATCTCAGGCAAACATGAGAGATCTGACCACTGCATGTGGACTCCACACAAAGCTGTAGCTCGCTCTTTCCCCATTTCCTTCTTTCCCAGCTCTCTCTAGCTCCCTCTTCACCTTATCTTCTGGCTCCTCCTTGCGACCAGCCCATCCCACCCCAGCCTCGAGGTTCAGACCACCCAGGCAGACCTCCGGCAGACATGCTTGAATATCTCAAGTTCAAGTGAGGAGTGACAGAGCCTTGTTCCTGGCCAGATTCTCCATCATCCTGTCAGATCTGCTCCCAGTCTTCCCAGACCGTCTGCTCAGACTTCACAAGCTGGTGATTAAAACTCAGAACAATAATTAGGCCCTTTATTTCCAAAGCAAATTTAGTTTCCAGACCAGACTTCAACATTCATTACAATGCAGACTAATAAAAACAAATCTAGGAGCATATGCTTTTTAAAGCTTTTGTCTTCTAAAATCTGTAACAGCATTAAAACAATTCTGGAAAAAATAAAAATATCATCCGCCAGCAAAGCGCTCAGTGAGCAGGCCCTCCTATTCCTCACCCCAGTATGCTGCACGTATATAAATATGTATGTGTGCAAGAGGGCACTGTAATTTTCCATGTATTATCTGATGAACATTTTTCTGGGTGGCTCTGTGATCTTTGTGTTTATGAGTTTTTAAAGCTATGTCGTATTTCTTCTAGTTGGAAAACAAAAATATTTGTAGACATAAAATGTGCGTAGTCCCTGGAACGTTCCGCTGGGTTTGGTTTTGTTTTCCTTTTTTCCTTCCCTTCCCCTTCCCTTTCCCATTCC
>NW_008344211.1:2903043-2910129 GCF_000622305.1 Nannospalax galili | reverse complement strand
TGAGAGATTTTTGTTTGTTTTCATTTCTCTCTCTCTCCCTTCCATCCTTCCTTCCTTCCTTCCCTCCCTCCCTCCTCCTTCCCTCCCTCCCTCCCTCCTCCCTCTCTTCCTCTCTTCTCCTTCCTTCCTTATTTTTCCCCACTCCCTCTCTGGCCTCCTCTTCATTGTCCTCCCTCTTTCTCTCTCTTCCTCTACTACGTGGAAGAAATCCTCCATGTACACCTAATGATCTCTTCACCATGCCTCAAAATATGCCCCTAGTTTCAATTTCAAGTCTGCCATAAGAGGAATGTGTTTCCCCTTCAGGTTGAAAACTCCATGGACAAGTCAGGATGGTGTTGCAGTTGTCTAGAAAGCCTCCAAGGAGGGAGCCCTAGACTCGCTTTATGGCTGCCAGGTCATGCAAATCATTCTGATACTAGTTCCAGTCCCTTAAAGCTCCTTCTGGGAGGCATTGTATTGTGTGTCAAATGGAAGAAAAGCCAGTCAAACCAAAGTCCCATGCCTAGTTCAGCCACTGAGGCAGAGACTGCTCTTACACAGATCATTTTCAATTCCTACCATCCCCTAAGTATACAATTCAGATATGACTGACACCATTTATTTTTTTGAGACAGTAGCACTGACTGACCTGGAGCTCACTGTGTAGACCAGGCTGGCCTTCGGACTCTCAGAAATCCACCTGCCTCCGCCTCCTGAGTGATGAGATTAAAGATGTATACCACCATGTCTGGCAAGTTTGTCTTAAATAATAAATCCACTATAATGTTAGCTTCTTGAGGGAAGTATTTCTGTTTTTCCTGCCATTTTCTCTCTGTATCTCTAACATGCCTGGTACTTGTTGGTGTTTAATACGTGTTTGATTTTGTGTTTTGAATAATGATGTAATGTCAAGACTGAGGGGATAGCTCAGTTAAATAATAAATCCACTATAATGTTAGCTTCTTGAGGGAAGTATTTCTGTTTTTCCTGCCATTTTCTCTCTGAATCTCTAACATGCCTGGTACTTGTTGGTGTTTAATACATGTTTGATTTTGTTTTTTGAATAATGATGTAATGTCAAGACTGAGGGGATAGCTCAGTAGTAAGAGCATTTGATAGGCAAGCATGAGGATCTGAGTCCAAATCCCCAGAATGCACATAAAAAGCTGCCTGTACCCCTCAGCACTGTGTGGCAGGGGAGACAGGAGGATCACTGGGCCTTGATGAGCACCAGCCTGGTGTCACATCCAGTGAGAGGTTTTGTCTAAGGGAACAAGGTGAAGATCAGTAGAGCAGGACACCTGATGTTCTCGTCACAGTTCCATGGAAGTGTAAAGACACATACACATGTGCACATCTACCAAATACACACACACAGAGACACACACAGATACACGGACACACACACAGACACACACACCCCAAATGACTTTTTAAAATGTGATATCAGAAAGAAAAAAAAGTATTTCCCCCAGAAGTTTAAAGCAGTGATTCTTTTTTTAAAAATATTTTATCATTTTTACTTTATATATATGAATGTATTGCTTGCATGTATGTAAGTGCAGCCATGTCATGCAATGCCTGTGGAGGTCAGAAGAGGGCATCAGATCCCTGGAACTGAAGTTATGGATGGTTGTTAGCCACCATGTAGTTGTTAGCAAGGAATCAAACCTGGGTCTTCTACAAGAGTAGCCAGTGCTCTTAACCACTGAGCCATCACTCTAGCCCCTAAGGCAGTGATTCTCGAGTCATTTAAGAATAAATGCACCCGTTCCATCTGTGTATCAATAAATATGATTTCACAAATAATTTCAGTAGGTCCAAAGGATCTTGGGACTTTTCTATAGACATCTGGTGATTCTGGCTTTAGGGTTCCCAAGTTTAAATGAAGCTCTGGGTTCTGATGCCTTTGAACCATTCTACTACTTGGAGGAAGCATGGACCTGTAAGCAGTCCCATGCCATGTGGAATATTCCACTGAAATATGGTTGAATCGGCATTGCTGTTTATGTCCAGGTGGCAGCAACATGTATTAGGCTTAGAAAGATTCAGAAGACCCACACAAGGTGATGGGATTATTCAATGCAGTCTTGCTTTTTAATTCAAGTCCAGCCTGGTCTACGTTAAATGCCTCCCATTACCACTACCTCCATTTGCTCAACCTTTGCCTCCTTAGCATTTGATTGATGGTTGTTGTTACTGCAGATAATCTGTGCTCCCTTGTAATGTGATCAAGACATTTTTGCAAGGTGAGGTCTCGGATGATTAGGATGAGGCAGGTGCTAATGCCAGTCTTAGCTTCATCTGGAAATTTCTAACTAGAGTTCATTAACTTGTCAGCCCTGGTTCCTGTGAGCATCATACGGATATAATAAAATGGTTCAAATCGATGGGAGCTTTAAGCCAGCCTCATCTGTCTCTCTTTGTTGCTAGTTTCTCCTTTAGTTTTGTTACTATTACCTTCAGTAGCTACTTTAAAAGTAAACTCTTGTGTCTCTAGTTGACTGTGCAATTCATTTTCTCTGTACATTTAGAATTACTGGAAGACTAGGTACATTCAGCCTTCCCCAAACATATCTATTCTTGCTTCAAAAAGCTGGAACCTCTAACTCACCTAAGCTAGAGATGTTTATTCCTAGAAAGAATGACAGAAAGGTGTTACGAGATGGGGGGCCTTTGAGCTGGGCTTTTAAAATTATTTTGTTACTTATGTATGTGTTTGTGTCTGTATGTGAGTATATGCATGTAAGTGCAGTGCCCGTGGAGGCCAGAAGAGGGCATGAGATTCCTGAAGGTGGAGTTACAGGTGGTTGTGAGCTGGTTGCCTGATGTGGATGCTGGGAATGAACTCAGGTCCTCTGCAAGAGAGGAGTTTACACTCTTAACCACTGAGCCATCTCTTCAGTCCCAAGGCAGTTTTACTTAAATAAAGCATTTCTCAGTAGCTATGTGGGTGAAAAACTAAAAGTTCTGTAGAACTATTTTATTTATAAAAACAGAGGTGAAGGTTTTGACCTAAGCTTTGTATAGCAGCTAAAAATTCCCTGAGTCAGTGGGAAGGCAGTTGTACTCCTGATGGGAATAGGGATGAGGATTCTGAAAACCCTGCTTTTCTTTCTCTTTAATATGGCTCACTTAGTTATTTTAGAAACTTTTGGAATCATTTAACCATTCATCTACCAAAGAATCAATCTCAGTTGACTGATGTATGTGACCGTGACTCCTCCTTAGTGACCTCCCCGTTCCTTACCTAGTCCTGTCTTCTCCAGCACCTTTTACTTGATTGTGACAGTTGATCCTGTGACATATTTGAATTTGTCTGAAAAAAAGCCCTCCATAGCTACTTAAAATGCCGATTTCTTACCAACAACATGGGAATCAGTCCAAAGCACAGCTCGTTTTATGCACAACTTCTTTCCTGAACTTTGTAGATGCTTCTGCCCACCCCCCCCATCTTCTTCCTAGGGAATTCTGAGGGAATTATTATCAAGAAAGATACATAGGACAAGGAAAGAAGTGGCCATCCAAATGATCAGTGGTCACACTCAGAGCGCCCGCGCCCCCCCATCTTCTTCCTAGGGAATTCTGAGGGAATTATTATCAAGAAAGATACATCCGCGATGGTATGTCATAGCCATCCAAATGATCAGTGGTCACACTCAGAGCACCCGCGATGGTATGTCATAGCCATCCAAATGATCAGTGGTCACAGTCAGAGCGCCCGCGATGGTATGTCTTAGGAAGTGGAAGGCCCAAAATAGAAGCAGAAAGAAAATGCCAAAAAGGAGATTAAGAGGGAGCAGAAAAACTTCATGAGACAGGAAACTTGCATTGGGCTTTTAAGACTAGGCAAGATTTGGGGCTGGAGAGATGGTTCAGCAGTTCAGAGCACTGGCTGCTCTTCCGGAGGACCCAGGTTTTGTTCCTGTGTACACACATGACAGCTGACAACCATCTATAACTCCAGCTCTAAAGGAGCTGGTACCCTCTTCCAACCTCCATGGGCATGCGTATACTTGTATACATGCAGGCAAACCACTCATACACTAAAACTAAAAGTTAAAAAAAAGAGTGCCTGGTGAGATGGCTTAGTGGTCAAGGGCACTAATTGCTCTTGCAGAGGACCTAGGTTTGATTACCAGCACCCACATGGTGGATAACAACCATCTGTAACTCCAGTTCCAGGGGATCTGACACCCTCTTCTGGCCTCCGCAGTCACTGCATGACACAGGTACATTTACATAGCAATACACTCACACATATAAAATAAAAAATAATAAATTTTTTTAATTAAAAAAGAATAGACAATATTTGAGTTAAAAGATTGGTTTTTAAGGTCAGACTATTTGGGTCTGTTATTAAAGGTTTGGGATAGATTAGTCAAGAATTAATGTTCATTGCTGTAACAAAGAATCCAGAAAAATCTAGGCACATAATGCCAACCTAACTGCAATGGATGCTGGGAATTGGAGACAAGCTTCTCGATGAGGCAGGCACACTCAGACTGTGCCACATGTGGACACCCAGTCACCCCTGTTTGGCCTTCGTTATCATGGCTGTGGGTTTACCAGGAAATGGACTGTTGGTCGTGATGGGTACATAGGACACTAGGAAATGATCTCCGCAGTATCATCTCCTATTCACAGGCAGAGAGAGACGCAGGGCTCTGGACAGGGAAAGGCTGGGCGATGCAGCTGCAACAGAGACCTTGGCTGACACAATGTGGAGCCTTCAAAGTCACTCTGCATTGGATCAAGGAGACGAAATCTTTTCTCTTCATGTAGGCTCATTATAGGAGGTATGCTGTCTAAGGAAGGGTGCCATCTTGGCCAAGTTGACTCTCTTCAGTAAAGATCAAGCCCTCTTTGTTGATGTCTGCTGGCTGCTCATATCTCAGATGCGGATGCCTCAATCCCAAATGAAGGAATCTGGGACATAATTGTGCCATGCAATGTGCCCATTGCAATGGACAGCATGACCAGTACCTGCTCCCCTCTACGCACAGAACTACCCCATCCATGGTGATCACCACAGGACATTGTATGAGATGGAGAGATGCAAACGCACATCTGTTCACCCCACAGAGAGAAACAAAGACAGACCAAAATAAAGATCCCACCCAAGTCTAACTTGGTGAACCACTGAGTTTTATTGAGACTACTTACAGGCGTATGGGTGAAGGGTTACTTACAGAAATAGCTCAAAGACAGCTGCATCACCAGAATTACACCCAGCATAGCTGACAGTTCACAAAAGTAGGAAGGGAACCTGGAGCTCACTGCACAGCTTGCAGACAACCCCACAGGTTGGAGAGTATCTCTTCTAGGTAGCTTACCTGGTCTGTGTGAGTCTCACCAGTCCTTAGGGAGGGGCCTGGTGAATCTGGTCAGTTTCAAGGACTTCCTGAAGCTATTGAGTAGTTACTCCTTATCTTGGAGGAAACTGAGGCACACACAGGAATATTCCACAGTCAAGAACAACTCCCATCCACATAAAACATGGTTTCAATGTGACGCTGGTGACTCCTGACTCCCCAGAAACAGCTATTCAAAGGATTCCTTGATCGCTAGATTCCCAATGGTGAGCTATACAAATTCATGTTAGAAAAAATGGACTTTCCTCCATCCTAGCTGATTTTAAAAGTCACTCAAAATTAATTCAGTGACTATCATCCTGTGTGGACCTTCTAAATGCTTGAGTTCCTTTTTAAAACACACTTTATTATACTGGGTTGCAGAAGGCGATTTTCATGGACGTGGACAATGTTCTTTGAACTCCATCTCCCCATTCCCAAGTTTTCTCCTTCTCCCTCCTTCTTGATTTAACCCTTTACACCCGACAGTTTCCCTCCAACGTCCCTGTCATATATGATTGTATGTATCTATACAAAGTCTCAAACCCTCAAAGGAGAAAAAAGCATGCAGTGTTTGTCCTCTGAGACTGATAGTTTCCTCAGTATGATCATCTCTGGTCACATCCACTTTCTTGCAAACAACCTGATTTTTTTCTTCTTTATGACTGAAGAAAGTTCCATTGTACGTTGACACCACGCATGTCTTATTCATTCCTCTGTGGACAGATACAGATGCTGAACGCACATCTCAGCTTTTATGAACAGAGCTGTAGCAAATGGAGATGTGCAAGTATCTCTACGACAGGTTGACTTGAGCACAGGCGTGGTATCGCAAGGTCATGTGGTACAGCTATTTGTAGATAGATGGGTCTTACTGTCTATTTTTAGTGTTTTAAGGAACCTCCACACTGATTCCCATGAGGTCTGGAGCAGTTTACACTCCCACCAATAGTATACAAGAATGCTCTCTGTCTGTATATTTCTTTCCTGGGTGGCTGCCATTCTGCCTGGGGTGAGTGTCCATCACCGGAGCAGTATCAATGAGCTACACTGCATCCTCCCTTTGTCGCTGTTTGGAAAAATCTTCTTTCTCCCAAAATGAATTTCACTGTCAATATCAGAAGTCTTCCTCGTAATGCACCAGTAAATGTTTAACAGTCAGCTCTCTGGAAATCAAAGTGGAGCTAAAGCACCAACCTAACCAAGTGGGACCGTTACTGGGGTGCAAACACACTGAGCTTATTTCAAGCTACCGATGTGACATCATGGAGCTGAGAAGAGACAGAATTTATCTTCCTTTATTTCCTTAGAGCCTTCACACTTCTGCCCAAGTTTTCACCTCAGAAACCCAGTAACCTACCCATGTAGTGGTCTAGGCATGAATTGCTCGATGCCAAACAAAAATTAAAGCAACGCTCAAACTAAGAGTCTTACATCCTGCACTGGAAACGCTTAATGTTGGGAATAAGTTATTTCTCCACCGTGAAGTGGATTGTGTTCTCTCGAGCCCCATTAGTAGACACTGACGCATCTTCTTGGGTATCCATGACTGTGCGCCAAAACTGCACCTGTAGTATTTTATCACGTTTCAGTCTCAATATTGTTCTCTCTCAGAAGACTTGACTCCTTCAGGTTAAGGACTGTTGGGGTAACACAACACCTGGTCCAAATATTAACAGACGGTAGATGCTCAGCATGGGTTTGTCGACTTGTTAGTTGAAGCAATGGGCACAACCTCGCTACCTGAACA
>NW_008344211.1:2848322-2902829 GCF_000622305.1 Nannospalax galili | reverse complement strand
TAGGAACTCAGGGCAGGAACCTGGAGGCAGGAGCTGGAGCGCAGGCCATGGAGGAACATTCCTTACTGGCTTGCTCCCTGGCCCATGCTCAGCCTGCTTTCTTATACAACACAGGCCCACCCGCCCAGGGGTGGCAACACCCACAATGAAAGAAGGTGCCCCACAGACATGGCTACAGGTCAGTCCAATGTAGGAAGTTCTGCAATTGAGGCTCCCTCAACCCAGGTGTGTCAAGTTGACACTAAAGCTATCCAGCACAGCTCCAGACCCTATGTCCTCTTAGAGGCAAAGGACACATGCAAGGAATAGATAAAATACTGTGAGTGATTTGATGCAAGATAGAATTTCAGAGAAAGAAGGCCAGGGTGCCACCTTCCAGGCGTCTTAAGTTCACTGGAAGACAGCTGTTCTATCAAGGTTAAACAGGAGCTTAGGGAGCAACAGTAAGAGAAAGGTCTAGGCAGAGGGTGTAATGCAGAGAAGTTTGTGGTCACTTTGAACTTCACAGCTAAAGAACTCAGTATGTGAGTGTCAGCAGAAATGTCAGCAGCTCCTGGGGCCTCGGCCTGCACCGACTATCAGAGCACACCAGACTAAGGTGTGGACTTTGCCCTTGCCCAGCTTGTCCAAGTCAGTCATCGCTCTTAGAAGTTCACCATCCAACCATTAATCCCTGCAATATGGTTCACATATCTCCTTGAGACCTGACGGGACTGCATTAGACCTCAGCCCAGGGAGAGGCTTGGTTAGATGTCTATAGCTGGGATGGGCCTTCTTCGATCATTCCCCTTTTCCTGGAGAAGTTACCTAACAACTACTGTACTGCGAGGTGGAAAGTGTCTTCTCTGTGCCAAAGCTGAAGAACTGATCACAGAAATGAAAGTACAATTACAGAAAAATTATCCCTAGGCTATGACCACATTTCATGAGCACGTTATTACTACCATGACTCATGATTTCAGTTTTCAGGACTGAGAGGCTCTGCTGAAACCTAATTTAAATTCTTGCTATGGGAGCCTATGCTTTATAGACATGTGTCACTGCGGAGTGAGTCGACTTGGATTTAATACCTTTGGATTGACCACAGATGCGTGCTAAGACAGAACCAATGAGAAAGCTTATGCAAGTAGGACTGTCCAATCATGTGCTGTATTCTTGCTGTTATTTGTTTTGGGATGACATGCATGCCTGTGTATGTTCACATGTGGGTACATGCACCTGAGTGTGTGTGTGTGTGTGTGTGTGTGTGTGTGTGTGTGTAGGCCCAAGGCCAGTGTTAGGGGTCTTCTCTGATCACACTCTACTGTATTCATTGAGACAGAGTCTCTCAGTTGAAACCAGAACCCACCGAGTCTAGTTACCTACCTTGGTCTAGGGATCATCTGTGTCTATCTTTGTTCTCTGAGTGCTAGAGTTATAGTAGGCCAGCAGGCTCACTTGACATTTATGTTGTTGTTGGGCATCCAAACCCCTAGAACCACCCAGCGTTGAAATGGGTTCTGAGAATCTGAACTCCCAGTTTTCAGACTTGCACGGCAAGCACTTTACCCATGGAGCAACTCTTGATGTTACATTTGCTGTACCTCACAGTAGATTCGGTTTATGCTTGAAGATGATAGTTTTGACATCAGAGTTTTCATAATATGAATTTTTGTTTGAAGGAAACCTCGTCTAAGACTTTGAAAGCCAGGGCCATGACAAAATATTTTCTAAGGCTTCTCAAAATGAGTCCTCTGACCACTTTTGAAAATAGAGAAAAAAAGCCTAATCCTGTCCTTTGATAATGTCAAGATTGAGTGTACCTCTGAAGAAATATTGATAGAGACTCAAATCAATACCTGTCTGCATGTGTCACTGTTTCTCTGTGAGCGTTGGAAAAGCTCCTTCGCCTTGCTCTGCAGAAGCTGATCTCACTGCAAGGATGGGAGATTCAGATGTCTTTCATTTTCCTCTGTGAAAGGATGTATTGAGCCCAACATGGAGAGTTTCCGCAACTGTGGGCATGCAGCCCAAGACCCATCAAAGTGAGTGGAGAATGTGCAACATTGCAATCCAAATAACCTCCAACTGCCGCTGATCAGCTATGATACTGACTTTGCCCCATGAAATTTCCTCTTCCCAAACCATTAAGATCTCATAAGAAACCTCCAGATTATGGGGCTGCTGCCATATATTTTTTTATTTTTGACATTCTTCTGTCTTTGCTTTATCTTTGAATAAAACTTTGCCAGCTGGAAAATGTCAAGAGTCTGTGTAGACTCGGCCAAAATCCACGGAATAATAAACAGTGCCACAGTTGCAGCAGAGTCACCAGCACAAGGCTCTCAGGGCGATCATACTGGCACAGTTAATATCCCATCAGTTGCCAGGGACAACCTGGATACCTTGGTGGCAGCACCTCCCTCCCTAACTTCCACAACTTTCTTGACTGAGATAACCAAAGAAGGCTTCTGAGAGGAGGTGGCAGGCACCTTGGAGTTCAGGTGAGGTAGGGACCATGGGGTAAGGCAGAGTGGGGAAAGGTCAAACCTGCTTGGGCCCGGGATGCAGCTCAGTGGCTGAACACTTGCTTGGCATGTTCAAGCCCTGGGCCAATGCTCAGCACTGCAAAAACGAACAACATGTTTCACAGTGATGAACAAACACAGCATCCAAGCTTAAGCCAGTGGTTCCAGGACAATAGACCATAAGAAAAGCGGCTGGGCTCAAATTTTAGAGGGTCAGGTCTCGAATGCCTGGTAAAGAGTCCATTGCTTTGTCTTTAAAAAAAAAAAAAAAGACCATTTTATTTGCTATTTTTAAGTGTATGAGTGCATTGCCTGCATGCGTGTAAGTGCATGTGTGTCCTGCAATGCCCATGGAGGTCAGAAGAGGGCATTGGATTCCCTGGAACTACAGTTACAGATAGCTGTTAGTTGCCATGTGAGTGCTGGGAACCGAACCCAGGTTCTCTGCAAGAGCAGCCAGTGCTCTTAACCGCTGAGCCATCTCTCCAGCCCCCAAGGGGGACACTGCTATGTCCTAAACACAGGATGAACAAATGAGTCATTTCCTTGTTCATTTATGATAACAAATACCCTCAGGACAGACTCTGAGCTGCTTTAGAGGTAAATGTGGACAATGGTATTCCATATGCCTGGTCTCAAAACCTGTCTGGGTAGACCAAAGGAGAGTGAAATGGCAGAGAAGGTAAAGGGGCATGGCGGGATGCTGCTGGATGGGGCAGATGAGAGGTGACGCTTGTCCCAAGGATCAGGCACTTCACAGTAGCAAGTAGACACTGAGGCCAATTCGAGAGCACAAGCGTCAGGCTCTTGTTTGATTTTTGGTTTGCTGCTACTGTTGTTTCTCTCAGTGGATGTTCTAGGACTTAGAGGATGTTTCTTTAACTCATACAATTGTCTGTGAAATACTATCATATCCTTTCACATGCATTACCTTTTGATTTCCCCCTTTCCCAGCCTATTAAGTGTTCCATTACTCATATTTCTTCATTATACACGCTTAACCCTAGAGGGCCATGCTATGTCATTAAACAACAATATTTTAAGAAAGAAATATCAATATGTTTCATTCGTATTTCTGCATAGATCCACCACCACGCTCCCCTTTCTGCTTAGATATGTACTTGGTTCCAACGTTTTTTTCTCTCTGGCTGAAGGGCTATACGGTGGTGTCTCTTGTGAAATTCTTGGGATGAATAATTTCAGCTTTGTGTATGTGAAAATGTTTTCCTTTTGCCTGCCATTTTAAGAGATGTTTGTACCAGGTATAGAATTCTGAGACGACTTTTTTTTCTTGGTGTATCTCAAAAGTTTGTTGCTCACTGTCTCCTGACTTTCATAGTTTGTGGTAAGATGTCTGCAGTTGTCCTTAACCTTTGTTCTTACATATGAGATGAAATATTTCTTTTTCCCCTGTAGTGGATCTTGAGAGTTCATTCTTATTACTGGTTATAAGAAATTTAATTATGATTAGAAATGTTCTGAGGGATGAATCATGAGGCCATTGAACCAGAGAAGAAGTCAGCTTTGGAAAAGACTTAAAAGTGAACCTACATGATTGAAACTAGTAGCTTCTTCAAGACAGAGACAACTGTATTAGAAGGTGTCAAAGGAACATCATTTACATAACATACCCAGGAAGAATGCTAAGACCTGACACTTTCAGTGTGATACACATGCACATAGGAGTGAATCATGAGGCCATTGAACCAGAGAAGAAGTCAGCTTTGGAAAAGACTTAAAAGTGAACCTACATGATTGAAACTAGTAGCTTCTTCAAGACAGAGACAACTGTATTAGAAGGTGTCAAAGGAACATCATTTACATAACATACCCAGGAAGAAAGCTAAGACCTGACACTTGCAGTGTGATACACATGCACATAGGAGTGTGTGTGTATACAGAAGCCCACACGTGTGAAACTTCTGTAATATAAATGAAAGAACCAAGGTCTAAGAAATGTAACATATGGTCCTAATATTATATATATATATACATATATATTAAACTATGAGGTGTAAATACTATACGGTCACTATGTTAGCTATTACATAATTGGACCCACATTCTCCATATGTACAACAGGCCTATGGTATAGATAGTGTTAGAATTCCCACTTTGCGTATGTTAAAACTGGGACACAGAGTATTTGAATAATTACATAGTATATTTTTAGTAGCTGGCAGAGGTAAAAATTCAACAGAGATCATCAGATTAACAGTCATCTATTCAAGCACCATTCTAAACTGATTCATAGAAAGTGGCAGCCAAGTACAATAGTGAGATATTGATAAGCCTAGAGAATGCCTCTGTTATCAAAGATCTGTGTTAAGGTGGAAAGATTCTGTGTTAAGGTGGATAGATACTGCTCTTAGGACAATCGCCCTCTGTCCAGGTTCCAAGCCTTTGGTTTAGAGATTGCAGTTATTGTAAATGGAAAATATACATTGTGTGTCTTACTGGTGAGGCATCTGCGTGGACACTTCCATGAACTGTTGATCTCCTGTTCTGATATCCAACAGAGGGCAGGAAACTCCCATGGGTGGTGGTGAAGAGGTTCACAGACATGTTGAAACCATGTATGAACCCAGCCTGTAGAAGAGAGGGAGGGAGAGAGAGCACATTTGCAAACTGTTCAGTGTCACCTCTCTGCCCTAGCTATTGGTCTGATAATGGCAGATTCTCTTAATGAGAATCTTCTAGAAGCTAAAGGTTTTTCAGCTATTACTCCTAATCCTAAGAATAATATCCTGTATTGCTGCTCTTCTAAACTTTTCTTTATTTTAACCTTGAACCACTCTGCAAATGATCCACGTGTGCCTCAGTCTCTTCATCTGTGCTATGAAGGTAATGAGATGGTGTAATTGTAAAGTGCCACAGCGCTGTTTCTGGCCAGAGAGGAGAACTAAGGATGTGTGAGATGGTGGTGCTGTGAGATGCTGTGTGAGAGTTCCAAGTGTGTCCGTCAACACCACCCAAGGTGTCCGGTAGAGCTGTTAGCATCCAGCCAGAACCCCATCATTCAGCCTCTGTCTCTCTATTTCTAATAGTCAGTACACACACCTTAGCATCTCAGTGGATATCATTGCTCCACACAGATTCATTTTCCTCTCTCGCTGCATTAATTAATCATTCTCTTGATTCATATGTTGTTTGAGCTCAAAACAGGTGCCAGGCCTTCTCTGCTTTACCAGGGTTAGGGTGTTAAGTGTGAGAGATAAAATCAAATCTCTGCCTTATGGTTCCTAGACATTAGTGTGTCGGGGGGGGGGAGAACAGAAAAAATAGTAAAATAAATAAAACATATGGCATCGAGATAGTAACAAGTGCTATAGTTACAAATCAAATGTAGGACAGAAATAGGAAGTGTTGGGATGTTGTAATATCCTGTGAGGGAAGGCTGCTGCTTTGGGTGGGGAGGATGATCCCTTCCATTTCAGAGGAGAGAAAACCAATGCTCAGAAGAGGGTAGTCAATTTCCTAGTGCCACACAGCATCAGGCCAGAGACAGTATAGAAAGGCCAAATCACTCAGCTTCAGTGCAAGGCATCTCTGTTCAGTGGATGGGAGCTGAGCTTGGTTGTGGCTCCTTGGTGGAGGCCAAGGGTTCTGGCCTCCTCCTCATTATCTGCCCAGACTGAAGCAGCTCACCTCCCCTCTGGTCTTCCCTCTTTCGTGACCTCCTCTTGTTGAGTCTAACTGAAGCTAAAACTTAGGTTGAGCTCATGCCAACTGGGTAGGACATGCAGAGAAGACACTTTCCAACACCTTCATGTCACTTAGAAACAGCCGTCCACTAAGGACCCAGCCCCCATGGGCATAGGACTACAGAACAGAGGGTGAGTTTTAGCCCTCACCCAGCTCCTCCGAGGGTTTTGTGCAGTGCACAACCTTCAGCACAATAGATGGCAGCCTGACACCTCCTCGGATGCAATTTTGTATTTCACACACCATTTAACTAATGGAAGCCACATAATAGGCACTCAGTGAATCATGCGTGATTAAATTCCTTCTCATTTTTCATTTCCTAATATGATTAAGATCCTTTGTATTTCAACTCATGGGAAAGGATGGAAATTAAGTCATTCCACAAATCCAGAATTTATTGAACACCTACTACATGTCAGATACTGGGCTGGGTGTTGACGGGGGTGACCTACATCTGTAGAGCTTAAATTCTGGAAGAAGATAATAGATAAGTATGTGTATAGTATGTTTGATGATTTGTTGTGAAGAAGAGCAAAGCCAAGGATGGAGAGATGGGATAAAAGCTTTAGAAACGCTGGATAGAGTGGCCTAGCGTGGACACGTGTTGTGGGATTCTTTTAGGTAGGGTTTGAATAAACAGCAACAACTACTATTTTGGGCAGAATAAGGGTCCCCACAGAGGTCCGCATGATTATCCCTGAATCCTATGACTATCTTGCCTTTCAATGCAAAAGAAATGTGATTTAAAGAGTTGGGGGGATGGCTCAGTTGGCAAAGTGCTTGCTGTGTGAGCTTGAGGACCTGAGTTCAGGCCCCAGTACCCCTGTGAAAAAATCCAGGCATGATGGTGCACACCTATAATCTCTGTGCTGGGGAGATCCAGGCACAGATCTCTGGACTCTCTGGGCAGCCAGCCTAGCTACATCAGGGAGCCACATCAAGGCCAGTGAGCCAGCCTGTCTCAAAAAATATTTAAATGAAGGAGGATGGTTCTTGAGAAATAACGCCTGAGATTAACTTATGGTCCCCATATGCATGTACACATGTACATATGTGCAGTTGGACTACACATGTGTAGATACATAGATACAAGGTAGTTCAAGATTAGGAGATTTTTGAGAAGCTCATGGTAAACACAAGGTCTTCATAAGAGAGAAATCAGAAACCCCAGGCAGAGAGAAATCCTAAGATGCTGCCACACTGGCTTTGAAGGTGGAAGTAGGGGCTGTTAGCCAAGAAGCTCAGGCAGCCTCCAGGGTCTGAGAAGGTCCCCAAGACCCTCCTGGAGAAACCCTCTGCCCTGGAAAGACGGAACCTCAATTGAGGAATTTCCTCCATCAGACTGACCCTTGGACATGTCTGTGGGGCATCTTCTTAATCGTTAACTGATAACTGGAGGGCCCAGCACACTGTGGGCAGTGCCATCCCTAGGCAGGTGGACCTGGGCTGTATAAGAAAGGTAGCTGAGCAAGCCAGGGGAGCAAGTCAGTGAGCAGCGCTCCTCCATGGTCTCTGCTTGAGTTCCTGCCTCCAGGCCCGAGTTCCTGTCTGACTTCCCTCAAAGATAGACTGTTACTTGTAAGTGGAAAATGCAATAAGCCTTTTCCTCCCCAAGTTGATTTTGGTCAGAGTGTTTTATCACAGCAATAGAAAGTCAACTAGGACAGAGCCCAAGTACCAGATCACAGATAAATTTGATAGTTTTCACTGGAAGAGATCTTCAGTAAAACTCTCAGCAATTGAAATTTTCACAGGGAAAAAGAGGCATGTAGGAAGCAAGAGGCATCATAGATACAGCCTAGACATCAAATAGCATGGCCTGGGTTCAAGACTTGACTCTGCCACTCCCAGGAAGTATGTCCCAAGGAAAGGTGTTGAACAATCAGTTTCCACAGAAGACAGTGTTATGGCATCACAGAGATTGTGTGAGTTTAAACAGAAGGAGAAAAACATTTGGAAGACCCACGCCTAACCCTTAGCAAGTGCTCAGAAACATGCTCTCGCTTGAGCTAAGTCACTGATTTTCAAAGGAAGTTTGAAAGGTACATTGAACACTCAGAGTTCAATATGGAAAAGAACCAGAAAACAAGTGAAATAGAATTGCTCTTTCCTATGAGGTGAGTTCAAAGAGCAGCTGGGACGCCGATGTAGCTCACCAGGTCCCAGAGAAGATTGCCAGAGCTCCTTTATCAAATCCTTTCTGCATTTTCCAACCACGACTTCCAAAAAGGAGCCCAGCCCTTCCACATTTTAGGGAAAAGTGCATATTAAACAGCAATTAGATATTTATCAAATGCACTTCTGTTCCTTAAGCAGTTGTTTTACTATGGGAACATCAAAACCTCCTGACCCAGAGAAGACTCAGATGTGGGAGAATATCAAATGTGTTTTTCTTTCTTTCTTTTTTCTGGGTCCTTTTTCATGGTAGATCTGACATACCTTTGAATCTTCAAAGGACACAATAATCAATGATGTGGGGAGACAGGCGACATCGTGCCCATCATTGTGGAGATGAATTTATTAATGTAAACTACACACTGTGGAAAAGAGATCTGGGCTGAATTAAAATGGGAGGATCTGTGATCCAAGAGAAAACACAGAACAAAGGGAGAGGGAAGCCGAACAGGGCGATGAAAGACATTTCGACAGTTCCAGGCTCCCTTGAAAAGAGCTGCATGACAGAGGTTCTCACCAGCATAGGGTAAGGAGCCCTGGTGTCTTAATTAAAATGTCTTCAACAAAAAAAGAAGAGGAATAACACTAGAGGTTCGTGGGAGGCCGCAGTGAAGGAGAAGGAATTAGTGGGGTCGAGGGAAGGGAAATTATTTAGGGTAAATATTGAGAATAACTCCCCAAACAAAGCAACCTTGAATTTCAATTAAAGAAGAAATTTAAAAATTATTTGCACAACGGGAGCGTTTGGACTTTGGTTTTCTTTTTTTTTTAACTTTCACAAAAACTTTATTGAGAATTTCATACATGCATATGCATATAAGGTGTTTTGATCAAAGCCATGCCCACTCCCTCCCCTCCAACATTCCCCCCTCTGAAGAGGTAACCCTAAAATCTTTTAAGGATTAGATAAAAGCTCCCAAATAATTTTGACATCTTTGGCCCAACTCCTCCCATATCTCCCCATTGCTTTTTCTGATAACTTCATGTACTCTTTCTTCTTTTTGATACTCTAACAATCCCCCCTCTGAAGATGTAACCCTAAAATCTTTTAAGGATTAGATAAGAGCTCCTTCTGAAAGGTTACCCAAATTGCCGATAGGGAATCAGGACACAGACGGCTCTGGCTTCTTCCATGGTGAACAGGGACACAGGGTGAGGCGATTGGGATACCCCTTCAGTGGGTCTATCTACAAGACTCCCAAATTGCATAACTCTTATCTCTAAAGGAAGAAGAAAGTCCCTGAAACATGAATAGGAGATGTGAAGGAGAAGTAAAGGCAAGAGTAATCAGCATTACAAGTTCTAGACGGGGAACTAGAAAAAAGTCCGAACAGGGCAATTTTCAAATGTTCATATAAGAGTCCATTGGAGTTTCTTGACAAGGGCTTCCAAAAGCATCCCTCTATCGGGTTCTTCCTCATTTTTCTTTTGTCTTCCAAGGCTGGACTAGTTGGCTGGGAAGAGTGGCTGGATACTCAGGTGAGGGTCCAGTGACCCTGCTTGGCACTCCTTTAATGAATGAGCACAACCGTCAGCATGCCCAATTGTGACATTTAGCAGTTGTATGTCTAGCGATCAGGCTCAGCCAAAGTCGTGATGATGGTAGTTATTTCATGCAGAAGGGACTGCCGTATAGCATCATCTGATTAAAAGGACCTGGAATTTAAAAGGATTTGGTGCTAGGAGCCACATATGAGTGAGAACATAGGTCGTTTGTTTTTCTGAGTCTGTGTTACTTCACTTAGTATAACAGTTTCTAGATCCATCCATTTACCTGCAAATTTCATTATTTCATCTTTCTTTACTGCTGAATAGAACTCCATTGTGTAAATATACCACATTTTTGTTAACCACTCGTCAGTCAAGGGACACTTAGGTTGCTTCCATTCAACAAACGTGGATGTACAAGTGTCTCTACAATAGGATGAGTCCTTTGGGAATATGCCAAGGAGTGGTATAACTGGGTCATATGGTAGGGTCATTTTTAGTTTTTTAAGAGTTCTCCACACTGTTTTCCATAGAGGCCACACGAGTCTGCAATCCCACCAGCAGTGAATGAACGTTCCCCTTTCTCCACATCCTCTCCAGCATTTGGTATCATTTGTTCTCTCAGTCTGATTGGGGTAAGGTGATACCTTAGGGTGGTCTTAATTTGCATTTCCTTAATTACTAACGATGTTGAATACTTTTTGAGCTGTTTCTTAGCCATCTTTATTTCTTCCTTTGAGAGCTCTCTGTTTAGATCTTTAGCCCATCTCTTAATTGGGTCATTTGATTTCTTGATTCTTTGTTTTTTTCAATTTATATATATATTTTTTTATGTGTGTGTGAGTGTATTGCCTGCATGTATGTAAGTACAACTGTGTTGTGCAATGCCCACGGATGCCAGAAGAGGGTGTCAGAGCTTCTAGAACTAGAGCTACAGATGGTTTTTGGCTACCATGTGGGTGCTGGGATTCAAACCTGGGTCCTCTGCAAGAGCAGCCAGTGCTCTTAACTGCTGGGCCACCTCTCTAGCTCCCTGGCTTTCTTTTTTAAAGATTTATTTATTTATATATGTATATGTATATGTTCCTGACTGTATGCTGTACCATGTGCCTGCAGGTGCCCATGGAGGCCAGGAGAGGGTGTCAGATCCCCTGGAACTGGGGTTAAGGAGAGTCGCTGCCTTGTGGGTGCAGGGAACCAAAGCTAGGTCTTCTGCAAGAGCAGTCAGGGTTCTTAATCACTGAGCCATGTCTCTGGCCATGGGAGATAGCTTTCTAAATTTAGAGTTTGTAGCCAGTTAATAACCCCAAATGGGCAAATAGATAAAAAGGAGAAGAGAGGAATCTTAAAAATAGACGGAATCCAGAGAATGGGTTTGGCAAGGACTACATTTCCTTAAATTCATTACTGCTGGGCAGGCAAGATGGCTCAGTGAGTAAAAACATTTTGTTCCAAACCTGATGATCTGAGTTTGATCACTGGGACCCACATAAAGGAATGAGAACTGACTTGTGCAGGTTGTCCTCTGACCTCCACACATGCTCATGTCACATGTGTCTACATGTACACACACACACAATAATTAATAAATAAATAAATAATTTTAGATAGACACTAGTTCATCTGAGAAAGGGACATGCCTTTCTGCAGGAGGCCAAGATGTGACCAGGTTGTTGGGGAAGCACTTTGGGGCACAGCTTTCCTAGGTCACCATCAGATTTGGCTTGGGAAGCTGAGCTTCCCTTAGTGGTCACTGGTTCTCTTTTACAGTCCGCAAAGCCACGTCGTGTTTGTCCTGAATCCACCCAGTGCCATCACTGTTGTCTAAACCTCTCCTTGAGCTGGCACCTGTGATGTCACACCTCGTTGCAGGGTGATTTTACTATCTGCATCCACAGTGGGTGTCACAGCTAATGAGGTGATTCAGCTGCTTGGGAGAGGAGAGCTGGCCACCCCAGGGAAGAAATGAATCAGGTGCTGAGGGAAAAGCAAAGCAGCGTCTCCTCGGATGTCACAGTGAGGGGCGGGAACCGAAAAGCACCTTTGGAATAAGAGGAGATGGTATCAGATTGGTATGCAATATTAGATCGCATATATGAAAGGCATACTATTGATTAAAGTTTAAAAAAAATCTGTGTTTACATATGAAGGGACTCTATCCCGTGAGATCGGAAAATGACCCAAAACCACTGTCTGACCAGAAGCAGAAGTGTGGTAGGAATGCATGGGGACTGGGTGAGAAAGCAGAGTTTTCGGATCAGCAGAAGCCATGCAGAGATGCCTGAGATGCCTGTGGAAAGCCACCTAGGGAACCGCCATAGGGAGAGGCAGGGCCGACACGCGGTACATACCCACTTGAATTACAAAAAAAAAAAAAAAATTGTTCTTCCAGAGGTGTGTGTGATGGTCAGTTTCAAATGTGGTCTTGCTGCTACTTGGGTCTCAATTTGGAAATTATGAAGATCAAGTTGGCCTGTGGACGTGTCTTTGGGGTTTAGCTTGTTTGTTCATTGAGGTCAGAGGACCCACTCTGAATGTGCCCAGGACCATTTCCTGGGCTGGGCCCTGGCCTGTATGAGGGCAAAGAAAACCCGCCAAGCACAAGCAGCAAGCTGGCAGCATGTGGCATCACCTCTCTCCACTCCTGACTGGATGTGAGGTGATCAGCCGCTGTAGTTCCTGCCTTGACTTCCCCTCAATGACTGGGCTGTAACTTGGAATTGTGGCACAAATAAGTCCTTTCTTTCATAAGCCTCTTTTGGTCAGGGTACTTACCACATCCACAAAAGTGAAGGGACAGGGACCTTTACCGCACAGGCTTTTGTCAAAGGAAGTTTGCTGTTTGGAGCTTTGCATATGTGGACAGCATCTTTCGTGGAACCCATGTTCTGACACTGAGAATTCATACAGCTGTGGCGGCAGGAGGCCGTGCGTAGGTTAGGAAAACAAGCTCATTTGTAAAACACTGAGAGTTCCCACCAGGTGCTCAGAAGTAGCTGTTTAACATGAGTATTTTATCAATGTCAGAGCAGATTGAAGAAAATTCTCTCCATTGTATCCCCTTCTCCGTGGCATGTGGTTAAATGGACTTCTGACTAAAAATCTAAATATGCTTAAGACATTTTTCACTTCCAGTGAAATGAGTGAGTCCTGACTCGGTTGGTATTGTCCCTGCTCACCTCATGAAATATTTCAGAGGGAACTGTGTCTCAAATGTGCTGTTTGGCAAATTTTTATCCGAAGTCTGTGCCTTTGGACTATTTTATAACTAGCAGCTCGAATGTGGGGAAGTCGTCATTTTAGAGAAAAAAGAATGTCTAAAGTCACTACTTGTTACTGCGGGACTTGTGTTGTTTGTTTTGTTTCCTTTTATATTATTAATGTTATTGTTACTATCATTATTATTAATTATTGAGACAGGGTCTCACTCTATAGCCCTGACTGACCTGGAACTTGATAGAGACCAGATTGACCTCTAACTGCCTCTGCCTCCCAAGTGCTGGGAGTCAAAGCTTGGGCCACCCACACCTAGCTGGCCTTGTGTTTTGTTCTGAAGATCAATTCTGGGAATACTGTGCTGAGTTCAGCATCTCAGTGCTTCTTGTAGCAGGACACAGAGCCTGTTTAAGTGGATGCCCCCATCTCCAGACATGCCCCTCTCCCCAGAACCAACAGGAGCGTCAAAGGCGACATCAGATCCCAGATTGTTAATGCCTCACATGGACTTCTCCTGGTGTCTAGAATTCAGAACGATCCCAGGTGGATGGATGGGTCTGGCCTCTCCTGCCCTGAATCCTCTTCAGTTTCTCAGAGACTCCCGTCTTCTGGCCTGTAGTTACTTTCTACCTTTGTGCTTCTCTCATAATGTCCCCAGGCCTGAACTCCTGCCTGATTTGTGTTTCTCTTGAGCAGATGAAGAGTCTAGAAGTGGTGTTTGCGACGAGAACAGGGAAGATAGACATGCAGGTGGCGTCAGCTATGCAAGAGAGGGGAGGGTCAGGAGACAGCGCCTGCTGAGGTCAGCAAGACCACCAGGGGCCTCACCTCCTGGACCTTCCAGGCTTCAGTGTTTCTTTGTCCTGTGGGTGTGTATACTGTGTTGCTGACGGGGAGAGAGGGTGTAAAAGATCCTGCTTACGGGGAACATCTGAAGTCACCTCTCAAATTTCACTCTTGGTGAAGTGTAACTTCTTTCAGCACCGACTCTTGTCCAAAGCAACTTCCTTTCCAACCTAAACATGCATGTCAGAAACAAAGTCACACACCCAAGTGTACTGGTTGGTTTTTGTCAACCTGACACAAATCTGGGAGGAGGGAATCTCACTTGAGGAATTTCCTCCATCAGATTGGTCTCTGGCCAAGTCTGTGAAGCATTTTCCTGATTGCTCATTGATGGAGGAGGGTCCAGCCCACTGGGGGTGGTGCCATCCCCAGGCAGGTGGGCCTGGGCTGTATAAGAAAGGTAGCTGAGCAGGCCAGGGGGTAAGCCAGTGAGCAGCGTTCCTCCATGGCCTCTGCTTCAGCTCCTGCCTCCAGGGTCCTACCTTGAGTTCCTGCCTTGGCCTCCCTCAATGATGGACTGTAACCCGTGAGTTATGACAAACACTTTTCTCCTTAGGTTACTCTTGGTGAGGTGTTTATCACAGCAACAGAAAAGCAAACGAGACTAGGACACTGGCAACATCCTTTCTAAGGTGCTAGGCATTCAGATGCTTGGTAACTGGGCCACCCATACAAGAGCATTTACTTATTCATTTATTGTTTAATACTGTGGTAGTTTTATTACATAAATAACAGATGCAAAGGCAATTGGAATAAATCGTTCCTTTTGTAATTAATAGTCAATGAAAAGATAAATGATTACTTTTCCAAATAATGGTCTAAAAAATCACTAAACAAGACAAATGGCAATAAATTTGAGGCCACACTGTATACTTTACCAGATCAGGTCTTTCCCTGAGAGCTTTTATTTTAAGATTTATTTTATTTTGAATTATGTGTATCTATGTGGACATGTACATATAAGTGCTGGTGCACGCAGAGGCCAGAGGCATCAGATCCCCGAAGCTGGAATTACAGGCTGTTGTGAACCACCTGACGCAGGCACTAGGAATCGAACGCAGATCCTCTGCAAGAGCAGTACACACTCTTAACCGCTGAACCCTCTCTCTGGCCCCAGGAAGAGGATCTCATTGGGGCCGTCCAAGTACCACCACTTGATGTCATCAATAGTATCGCATGTGCCCAAATCAGTAAATTGAAGCAAAATCTGTCATTTCTCCTTATCACTTCGGAGTATTCACTGAATAAATTATCAATATTTAAATGATTTCAGTAAAATATTGACCCTCCTAAAGTCATCGGAAATTATCAATTTGTATTCTCTTTTAAATAGTTATATATTCATGCCTATGGTACTGGATTTCATAAGGGTGTTTTATTATTTTTATTTTTATGTATATGAGTGTATTGCCTGCATTTGTGTGAGTACACCCATGTCATGCGATGCCCATGGAGGTCAGAAGAAGGCATTGGATTCCCTTGGAACTCGAGTTACAGACAGCCGTTAGCCACCATGTGGATTCTGGAAATGGAACCCGGGTCCTCTGCAAGAGCAGCCAGTGCTCTTAACTGCTGAGTCATCTCTCCAGCCCTATAAGGATGTTCTGATCTAAATCTAAAATGTACTTTGATCATGACCCTCCGCCAATACCCACCCTTTGTTCTTCTCTTCCCTTAATTTTGGATTCACCGTTAATCAAATTATCTTATGATTTTTCTTGCTGGAAATATTTCTGATGTCGCTGGTAATCATTCTAGAAGGCATGCCTGTGTGGAGGCTCTGGAGAAAGGTGGCTTCCACCCATTTCTCTCAGTTGCATGCCAACAGCCCCTGAAAATTGTGAATGGGGTCATTTACACTAGTAGCCCAACTTCCTGCTGTCTCAGGATTCCAACAGCTGTCATCTTCCTGCCCCCAGCTTTAAAGCATGACCGTTCATAGTACACTCTCCGGGATGAACAGGGAGTGATGTCCACATCATCCCATTTTATTGCTAGCAGTACTCCATCCAGTAAATCTACAGTGATAACTCAGCTTGACTGACATTTGTCCTCAAGAATCCTGGAGAGATGCGTAGTTGGGAATGGAGCCAGGTGAGCATCTTGGCTCTCTGACCTCTTAAATCTGATTCAGAAAGTTTGGAATCATCAGTTGTTTCTTCCTGAAGTTGGCCAACTTCAGCCCCAGTAGGCAATAAATCAGACTTTAAATCTCACCACACGTACAGCCATGCAGGCTGAACCATATATATATATATATATATGGAATGTGAGTGGAGTGGTTCAGAATTCTCTTTCTAGCAACTTCCAAAAGTAATGTGATCATCTGCAGGAATGGGATGCATTGGAGATTGGCTTAAACACTTATTCGACCTCCTCTAGGAGGTGGCCAGCAGCAGCTCGGGGGGGAAGGGTGGAGCCTAGTGTTTACAGCATCGGTTTCTGGAATCACAGAGCCCCTCCACATAAGGACCTTACTGGGGTCTCTTACCTCCTTGGATCTCAGAAAAGCAGATGTGGTGTTTCCACCTGTGGATTGTTGAGTGGATTAAATGAGATGATACTCTAACCTGCCCCACTCGATGCCTGGCATGTAATAAGTAAGTACAAGGCTATGTTTTCTCTGTCAGATGTGAGGATGCTTGCTATGCCTTAGCATTACAAGGGTTAGGGAAGCTAATTATACCGACTTAAGTCTTGAGTCTAACCTTCAAACTCTCCAAAGGAAGCATCCTCAGCTTTGTTTAATCAAAGCAATCGCAGGTGCCCGCGGAGCCTGCAGTGGCTCCGACCATTGTAGGAGCAACCCTGGCTTTCTTAGCTTGACTGTCCACAAGCAGCCGGGAGTCTCTCTTTCAACTGTTCTCCTTAGATTTCGGCCTCACAGAGACAAAATCCACTGGCTTCTAAGTCCTTACTCTGTTGAAATGACTCCTTTTGGCAAGGAATTTCCCCAAGTTGTGAAAGGAGAAAAGAAGTCTGAGACGTCTTTGTAGGGCCCACTGTTTTCCCTCTCATTTACTGCCCCATGCAAAGACGGGGACTAGACTGGCAGAGGATGAGGGGCACGGACATGTGAGTGTTGCCCATTTAAGGTTGGAAGACCCTCTGACAGGTGGCAGAGAAATCCTGCTGCTGGCCTTGGGTTCAAGTGTTCCCATCAAAGGCTATTCCTCCCAAATCTCACAGCTTCCTTGAGGTGGCCATGTGGAAGGACAGGACAGTAGCAGCCAGATCCTGGAGTGTGGGTCAAGCTATAGAGGCCAGGCATCTTTGCATCTTCCTTTAGTTTGGGAACGCTCTACCTGTTTAGCTCTACTGTGCTCTCCTGGGCCGGTGTTCTAGGTGGTCTCCCTGGGAACACACTGTGGCTTGGAGTTCTCCTTGTGGAAGCTTCAGGGAAGGGGTCTTGGCATCCCACCAGTCAGGGAGTGGGCAATGTGGAATGTAGGGGGAGCTAGAGAGGCAACTGTGGAGCAGATTGTGGCTGCGGTGGGGGGCTCAGCTCTCCTGGAGCCGCAGGGACTCAGGCTGGGGTGCTCCCAAGTGCGGCCCCACCCGAAAGCCTTTATACACACCCTGCCAGTTATGGGATGTCAGAGCATCTTGTTCTTTGCGTAGTTTTCACATGGACCCTGCAGTGAGGTGGTGTCCGTGAAAGTCCTGTGGGAACACGCCCTGTGTTTTCTCTCTATGGAATGTTCAAAGCAGGCAAGTGTGAGCATAGAGAAAACAGACCCAAGGTGTCAGTGGATAGGCAGGGTGCAGACAGTGGGGAGCGACTGCTAATGGGCACAGGATTCTTTCAGGATGGTGAAAAGTTCTAGAATCAGAACCAATCACACCAGTCTGTAAATTTCCTAATAACTGTTGTGTTATGCACCTCAGACAGGTAGATTTTGTGGTATTAGAGTTATTCCCAGTCATGTTTTTAAAATAATGTGAGCATAGAGCCTCCAGCTAGGGAAAGTAGAACTCCCTCTTTCTACAAATCAAATGATTTGTGTTTAAGGAGGAACCTCAGCGTTCTAGGAATCCAGAGTTGGAGGAAAAAATAAGAAATCTAGTAGAGGGGCCGGAGAGATGGCTCAGTGGTTAAGAGCACTGGCTGATCTTTAGGAGGACCCGGGTTCGATTCCCAGAACCCACATGGTGGCTAACAACTGTCCATAACTCCAGTTCCAGGGGACCCAACTCCCTCTTCTGACCTGCTCAGGCGCCTCACGACACAGGTGCACTTACATACATGCAGGCAATACACACATACATATAAAATAATAAATAAAAACTTCAAAGTGAAACCCAGTAGACACAGCTTCGTGTCTGGTCACTGCAGCTGTGACTGTCTTCATGATCAGGATCTCTGTATAAGTTAGCTGTCCTCACCATGGCCACCACCTACCTGATGGAGCAACTTTGCTGTATTGTGGCTCACAGTTTCAGGGCATATCAGTCCATCATGGTGACTGGACTGGCTCATGACATTAGATATGCTCAGTACTTGATACCGGACTGGAAGCAGGGCCCACCTATAACCCCTCAGGACTGTCTTTAGTGGCCTGTGTTCACTAACTAAACCTCATTCCCAAAGTTTCCACATACTCCCAAAACAGCACCACCAGTCGAGTACCAAGTGTTCAACCACATGAATCTGTGGGAGACACACCGTGTGCAGACCATGACATCCTCCCAACATTTCTCCTTCCAAAGCCACAACCCCAGTGGCTGAGTTCATCCAGAACAAAAGCCTGAGCCCTCCTCATGGTCTGCACAGACTCCAGCGTCTAGATTCCCCTTGCTGGCTTCAGCCTCTCTCTAACCTTATTATAATACTGACTGACTGGACTCCAGCCACATGCTGTCATGCTGTGGCTTAGACATGCCACCGTGTGTCACTGCTTCCTGGGCACCTGCTCCCAAGCTCCACATGGCTCCCCCTTTACCTCTGAGGCCACCTTCCCGGTACCCCTTATCCCTGGCCTCTCCATCTAACGTGTCAGCACCCTTCCCCTGCAGACCTCCAGGCCCCTCTATTCCCACTGAGTTTTGCTTTTGAGCCTGGTGTGCGTTTCCATCCCCTCCCTCTGGATAGCGAGGTCCATGAGGGCCAGCCAGGGTTTGGTCTTGCATGCACTCGGCCACTCCAGATGTCTATATCGTGCTTGTTGGGAAGGAAGGGCTCCGTAGGTAGTTTTAGCAGAAAACACATGCATGGTGAGTGGGTGTAAATAAACTCACGGTGGCTTCTTCACACTCTGCCTTCTTTCTGTCCTCCTCCTTCCTTGCCTCCCACACCCACCCCTCTTCTGTCCCTCACAGTTTCAAATGCCCCTTTTACTTCTGCTGTGTTCTTCGAGATAGGCAACGCGACACCTCCAAAGACATGCTGCTTGCTTCTAAAGTGCTTCTGACTTCTCCCAGCAGAAATGGGGAGAAGGCAAATGATGTTGTAGATTCGAATCCTCCAAGACGGAAAGCAAGAGGCCCTGTTTAGCCTCAGGAGGTCTGAGGGGTCAGGTAGGGAGACAGTTACACAGTAGAATGCAGTGTGTGGTATTCTCTGAAGACACAGCATAGCCCTTTTGGCTGATGTGGGCTGGATGCAGTGACTGCGAGCCTCCAAATGGCCAAGGCTTGAACATGTTGAGGACTATTGCCCAGAGGTTGCTTGGCTGTGCAAGATAGGATAAGACACGTGTGGCCTGGTGGTAGGTGTGGACCCAGCAGCAGCTGTCCTCACCTTAGTGTGTGTGAGGCTGTTCCTACCGCTGAGGGGCTGTGCGCCTCTGAAATGGGAAGGGGTGTTGCTCATGTTCTGTGAGTCCTTTGTTCTAGAATATAGTGTGTGTCTATGTGTGTGCTGCACATGAATCTGTTCATGAGTGCATGTGGCTGCTAGTGTGTGTGTGTGTGTGTGTGTGTGTGTCTGTCTGTCTGTCTGTCTGTCAAAGGGTTGTTTATGTGTGAGAGACTCTGTCACATGGTCTTTGGTGTGTGTGTGTGTGTGTGTGTGTGTGTGTGTGTGTGTGTGTGACTATGGATTCTGATGTATGGGTATGTAGGTCAAGTGGGTTTTGTGTATGTGTGTAACTATGTCAAGTGGATTCTTGTGTGTGTGTGTGTTTGTGTGTGTGTGACTGTCAAGTGGATTCTGGTATGTGTGTGATGCATTATTGTCACTCTTAGGTGGGTCCTGGTATACACACACCCACATGTATGTGAGAGTCTGTGTTGGATGTGAGAGGATATTTGGCATCTGTGTATGCCCAGCGAATCTGGAGATCTGGAAGTGGCTACAGATGCACTTGTGTGCCTGAGATCTGGCATCAGACCACCACCGTGATTGCTCACTGTGCACAGGGATGCAGGCAGGAAATGTCCCTCCCCGCTTCCCAGTCCTCTGCCCTGGCCTCACTTCTGCGTTGCTCTTTAAAGAGTGCAATCCCTGCGGGCTTTCTTTCCTTCTGCTGTCTGGGAGCAATGATCAGGCGGCCCTGCTGCACATCAGAACAAAAGGAGAAAGTGCAGAGGGTGAGGTCTGCACTCCAGAGAAAGGCAGAAACCCGAAGCACGCAGGCAAGATTACCAGCACCGGCCTAGACCTGCCTGTGGGGTCTGCAGTGTGCAGCTGTCAGTCAAGTGAGATATAAGGCTCCTGGTCACAAAGGCCATGACTTCAGAGCACCCGGACAGACACAAAGCACAGATCTGTCACAGATGTTCCCGGCACAGAGGTTCTTTGCTGACAAACACACTTAGACTTACACAAAATTCACAGAAGCAGAGGCAGGGCCACTGTGGACCCAGAAACCCAAAATAATGGGCGAAATGTTTATGAATGGGAGGAAGAAGGCTGTCCTGTACAGCCTCTTTCCAGATGCCACCCATACTGCGCCCAGATGCAGTGAGCATGGGGCAGCCCCACTCACTCTGACCCTCAGAGGCTGTTTCCTCAGGCTCAGATCCCCTGCTTTTTGACTTGAGCATTTTACATCCAGGTAGACACTTACTGTACCTGTCACCCCACATCTGGGGAGCTGGGAGAAGTGGGAGGTGGACTCGCCCTACAGCTTTAGGTGGTGAGTTGGGGAGGGAAAGGATACCAAGGACGGGCATGGAGCTGAGGGGCAGCCAAGACAAAGGCATCACCCATCAGCAGACTTGCACACACAAGTGAGCCCTTCATTACAGAAAATGGGAATTTGTTACTGAGAACACAGAGTGCTTTTTCATACTTTGGACACGTTTACACATGCACTGCCGTAATGAACGGAGGCTCTGTGGTTGGATTACGGCGTTGAATCACCGAGCCCTTACATCTGCATAGCACCTTAAATCTCAGCATGCAAACTAGACGTTTGCTCATCTAAGACTCTTGAAGTGTTGTTTTTTTTTAACAGTAATGAGATTTGTATATAGTACATATTTTGCATATTTTCCATTCTTTGGCCATCCCTTAATAAAACAATGGAATCTTTGGTGATGTTGCACATCAGATTTCTATAAATAGAATCCTCTTGCTTTCCCACCGTCTTCTGATTTTCTAGTTCCGTCTCTTCCTCTAAGTTGGTTATTTGGTTTTAATTTGGGTCAGGTTAAGGATGTCTTGTATGTGTTGTCTGGTTGGTGGAGTTTACTGCTTATTTTTTTTATCTTTACACTCTCTTTTTACTATCAGAATCTTTGTACAGATTACCGTTTTCAGTCTTTGCCTTTATGTTAAATCTATTGTTTTCCCTAGAAACCAGTCTTCTGGTTGCATGCACATGTATGTACATGGTTGCATGTGAGCACACGGAGACCAGAAGAAAACACTGGGTGTCACTCTCAAGAATCCCACCCACCTTCTTCCAAACAGATTCTTTCATTGACCCAAAACTCAGCAGTTTGGCTAGGCTGGCTGGGAAATCTCAGGGGTCTTCCTGTTACCATTACCCAGTGCAGGGGTTACAAGAACACGCCACCTCGGTCAGCAGCTTTAAGTGGGTTCAGGGGAATCACAGGCCCTCGTGCTTCCAAGGCAAGTGCTGTATGACAGACCCATTTCCCCAGGTCCCCAACCATCTTTTGTTTAGAACTTTTATTGAGATTTTTATATTCTTCAATGATATAATTCATGTAAATTGGATTACAGGGTGCTCTGTGTTTCCTATGTACCATGTGCTGTATAGAGTTTATATAGTTGGGAGAATGTAGTTGAGGTAACTCTTTTTTAATTTTATTTATGATTTTTAAATTTTTATGTGTATGAGTGTATTGCTTGCATGTGTGTAAGTGCACTTGTGCTGTGCAGTGCTCGAGGAGGTTGGAAGAGGCCATCGAATCCCCTGGAACTGGAGTTACAGATGGTTATCAGTCATCATGTGAGTGCTGGGAATTGAACCCAGGTCCTCTGCAAGAGCAGTCAGTGCTCTTAACCACTGAGTCATCCCTCCATCCCTAGTTGTGGTAACTCTTAATTTGAACTTTCTTTTTAATTAATTTATTTATTTATTATTTATTTATTTATTTGAGACAGGGTCTCATGTGTCGCCCCAGCTGGCCTGGAACTCCCTATGTAGACCAGGCTAGCCTCAAACTCACAGTGATCCATCTGCCTCTGACTCCCAGGTGCTGGGATCAAAGGTGTGTGCCACCAAGCCCAGCCTGAACTCTCTTCATTAATCCTGACTTAAGGATTGTCTGAGAGGTCTTTGTAGACTTTAGAACTGACATACGTGTCTTCCATGTTGGCCCACACACACTTAATATCTCACTGTTGTGACGTTTGTGGATGTTCTTGAAGGAGGTCTTCCCATTGTGTGGTGATGAGCAGCACCCCTTATCTTTACTGCTGAAGATGTGCTTATTTTTCACTCCCATCCCTCACGGGTCCCGTCTCACTGATCATTTTTCTGTGGAGTTTTCTTCTTCTTCTGAGCTTAGGATCTGGGTATTTTCCTAGAGTGAAGGGATATAAATATTTATGTTTATGACACTCTTGATAAATAAATGTTGCATAATTCCTTTCCACAAGAGTGTTATCAGTTAATATTCCCAGAAAAATCAAGAAGTTGGGTATTTATAGAAGTGTTCAAGAGCTCTAGCTGATTTTGTTTCTTGTTTGACTTTCCCATGTTTTCCTTTAAAGCTACAGAGTTCTCTCTCCTCCCCCTCTCCTCCTTCCCCTCTTTCCCTCTCCCTCCCCCTCTCTCCCTCCCCTCTCCCCATCCCAGACCAGGGACTAGTGATGACACAGGATTATTATTCTCCACACCATCTTGATGGGAACACTGTGGCATAAAGTCTGAGGTTCTTCAGATGATGCAGAAGATAATTTTAATTAGTATGTGGTATTTGATGAGATTGATTTACATATTAAAAGTGATGCTCTGTTTTCAATTGCTTTTCTTTCCTCTCTTGAATTAGATGAAGGAGAAATCTTCAAAGTTGAGCCAACCCCTCTTCAACAGCCCTCTCCCTGGTCCCAACCCCAGTTCTTTCCCTGGGCAGAGTTTCTAGCTCGAGTTGGTGAATTGTACCTTCTCTCCAGTATGTCTATGATTATGTTCCCTTCTTTTTCTAAATGTGATATTAATACTTCATGTAAAATAATGATATAGAGTTTCCTTTGTCGAACACATTTATCTAATTAAAAAGTTGTAACCCTCTGGGCTTGAGAGATGGTTCAGTGGTTAAAAGCACTAGCTGCTCTTGCAGAGGACCTGGATTTGGTTCCCAGCACCCACATGGCGGCTCACAGTTGTCGGTAACTCCAGTTCCAGGAGATCCAAAGCCACCTTCTGGCCTCCATAGGCATTGCATGACACAAGTACACTTACATACATGCAGGCAAAACACTCATGCACATAAATACAAACAACTAAACATTTGTTTTTAAGTTGCAACCTCTGATAATGTTACCACAGTGACTGAAGTTGGAAAATACTTTCTGGGGATGTGTTCCAAAGGTTACCCACAGTAACAACATGCCCATTGGTTAGTTTTTATCACCTTGACACAAACTAGAAACACCTGGGAAAATGGAACTCCCACTGAGGAATTCCCTCCATCAAATTGGCTTGTGGGCATGTCTGTAGGACATTTTCTTGATGACTGATTGATGTAAGAGGGTCCAGCCCACTGCAGGCAGTGCCGGCCTGTGGGCCTGGACTGTCTAAGAAACCTAGACAAGCAAGCGAGCCAGAGGATGCAAGCCAGAAAACAGCATTCCTCCATGGCCTCTGCTTCAGCTCCTGCCTCCAGGTTCCAGCCTTGAGTTCCTGCCCTGGTTTCCCTCCATGACAGACTGTATAGTGTAATCTGAAATAAACCATTTCCCTCAGAAGTTGCATTTGGTTGTGGTGGTATATCACAGCAACAGAAAGCAGTCTAGAACAGCAAGCCGCTTGAGAAACCACTAGCTCAGGGCTGGAGAGATGGCTAAGAGCACTGACTGCTCTTGCAGAGGACCCAGGTTTGATTCCTAGCACCCACAGAGCAGCTAACAACCATCCCTAACTCCAGTTACAGGGGATCCAACACCCTCTTCTGCTCTCCTTGGGCACTGCATGCACATGGGGCATTTTCATACACGAAGGCAAAACACTCATATACATAAAATTGAAACAATAGAAGAATTGTTGCAAGAAAAAGCAAAATAACTACTTCTACCTCTTTGTGATGCCTGAAAGGGCTTGGAACTCTGTGATTGCCATTTTATCCCTGTTCCTCTATTTTTCCATGAAGTGACTCACTTCATGTCCCCTGTTTTTCTGACCGGGTAAGTACTCTACCTACTTGGCAAATTAAAAATGGCATAAACAGACACTGAAGAATATGTCTATAAAGAGAGTGATTTGGAAGGTGGTGCTGACTGGCTTCATGATAGTCATTGCAAATCATGATGTTGGCTTTTGTGTGATTCTAACAATGTACTTAGTCTCACTAAGGAGTTTTGATGGAATACAATCCACAATATTCAAACAGCTGTGCATGTCACAGCAGAACCTGGGTATCTCAGGGCAGGCTGACACCTTCTTTCTGTGGAAGATTTTAATCCTTTGTTCTTGTTTGCTCTTTCAGGATATATTTAAATTTGCAAGGACATCTCCTGTCCCAAGGCAAAAGAGATCCATTGTGGTATCTCCTATCTTGATCCCAGAGAACCAGAGACAGCCCTTCCCAAGAGATGTCGGCAAGGTAAGTCAGACAAATGACACAGTGCATTTCTATTCAGGGATGAGCATGCACAAGGCTGACTGTGACAGGCGTGGTGACTCTGTGGAACTGGTTTCAATTCCTGCATGGTAAGAGGCCAAAATGATTTGTTAAGGCAAGAATTTCCAGGATCATAAAAAAGGATGGGAAAAACCAGCAGCTGTGTATATCAGGACTTTGAAATCCACGTGGTAGAAAATCATTGTGAAGTGCGATGGTGCGATGTCATCAGCTAACAACCAGAGTCTTTGTCTTTCTAGCTAAGGCTTGGTGACTGGCTGACAGCCATGTGTTGGTGTGTGGCTTTATTGAAATCTCACTTGTTGAATGTCTAGGTCCAAGGACACTGTTGGGTCAACTTTCTGAAAACAAAACCAGACCACAGGAATTCAACCAGACTAACTGGATCCAGAAACACTTGTGTGACTCTTAACAGTAACAGCCCCAGGAGGAAGCAGCCATCGGTAAATGGGCCGCAATTCTGATGGTGCCTTAAGTCCAAAAACAAAATTTCAACAAATTGAGTTTAATGATCTCACTGGTTATTATTGTTGATTCAAGTATCAGGCTGCTTTCTAACTGTGAGATGGAAGGGAACTCGGCTGAGTGGGGCAGCAGGGACTGCATTAAATGAAGAGGAGGATGAGCAGGGGGAAAATGGATGGGTTGTTGAAAAGCCAGTTACCTAAAGGGTCAAAGCGGACGGTCTTCTTTGGCCCACGGGCTCAGGTGCACTGAGCAGCGTATGGTTGGTTGCTGTGAATGTCCTGTTTTGTCAGAAAACTGACCCAATTTAAATACTCTGATTATGCGACTCCTGGCTACTTAGTGACTCCATTTTGTATGCTCTCTCCTAATGCAAGACCCTCATTCACAACAAAGACCCAACTAAATCATATGTCAGCAATCAGCAATATCTTCTGTCCCCATAGAAATATCAACGTGGAGAGTCAGCTTTTAACCACCTTGTATTTCTTTGTTTGTTTGAGACAGGCTCTCCCTGTCTCCCCAGCTGACCTTGACCTCGCTATGTATTCCACACTGACCTCCATCTCACAGAGATCCATGCCTGTCTCTGCCTCCCGAGTGAATTCAAGGCATGCGCCACCGTGCCTGGTCTCCTTTTGTATTTCTTGTCGAACCTTGAGTTTGGACATGGTTGCTTCATTGAATGAATGATCTCAGTGCAGGGGGTATTGGTTTAAAAATTCATTAAGTTAAAATGAAGTACCTGTTTCATCCCGCAGGCCAAGCTTAGGACTTGGTAAATACAGCTGTAACGTCAGACAATGGAGTCTAGTGAGGAAACAGACATTTCCAAAGTAAATAAACAAGAAAATTACAGAGTATGACTAGGACCATGCCAAACAGAAACACAATGATATGAGAGAGAGAACTAGAGCAAAGGACACAGCTGGGGAGGGCTGGAGGGAGGACCAGGGCATCACACGGGTGGCTGACGGCTGACTGGAGTCTGTGCTGTCTGAGAGGAGGCCGGAAGGATGAGGAAGACCAGCCATGGGACTATTAGGTACACAGCGTCTTGGCAGGAGATGTGTGTTTTGAGGCCCAAGGTGAGAAAGGATGGGGTTCCTGTGAGGAGCAGACCCTGGGGGGCTGTAGGTCAGGGAGCCGGGGAAAGTGTGGCTGAACATGAATGAGGGGGCCTGTCTTAGAGGCACTGTGAGCACTGGGTTTTATTCTGGAAGGTCTCCCAAAGCAGAGTGTGCTAGTGCTCACTCTGGCCGTGTTTTTGAGAATGATTACGGAAACCAAGTGGAAGAGAGGAGTGAGAACAGAGAGACTAAGGGGTTTGGTGAGTTGAGCAAGAGGTAGGGATGACTTGGCCTATTAGAGATCTATTCCTATTGGATATTAGAAGTAGTACTAACCATGCGGCTGGAGAGATGGCTCAGCAGTTAAGAGAACTGACTGCTCTCGCAGAGGAACTGGGTTCAGTTCCCACCACCCACATGACAGCTAACAACTGTCTATAACTAGAGTTTCAGGAGATCCGATGCCCTCTTTTGGTCTCTGTGGGCATTGCATACATGTGGTACACTTGTATACATGCAATGAAAACATATATATACATAAATTAAAATATTTTTCTATTTATTGTTATTTATTTTTTAAAATAAGTAATTTTTAAAATTAATAAAAGAAGTAGTAAACTAGAGAGATGGCTCAGTATTTAGTAGCACAGACTGCTCCTGCAGAGGACCCTGGATCATTTCCCAGCACCCACACGGTGGCTGACAACTGCCCATGGACTCCAGCTCCAGGGGATCCAATATCCTTTTCTGACCTCCATGGGCATTTAACAACATGGGTGCACTTACACACAGGTAGGCAATAGACTCATACACATAAAATAAAAATACTTAATTTTTTAAAGAGATATAATAATAAATATTCTGATGACCACTTTTTTTGTCTAAACTGTCATTATACCAAAGATGACTCTCTTTTCACAAATGCGTCCTGTGACAAGTAGAAAACAGCTGCTTGGGATGGACAGAGGGGGGCTAGAACTAGCCCTTGGACAGCCCTGACCCTGTCATTCCGATTCTTCATTTGCCTGTCAAGGATTCTGTTTGCCCAGTGACTAGAGTCTCCACATCTTTGAGGCTCAGGCCCTGAATAGTTCAGGAGACCCAAGTTAGACCATAATGAAGTAGGGGAGACAGGCTGCTTTATAAAGGAGCCCTATGTCAGCTCATGGTTGTGAAGAAGGAGGGCCGAGAGGTGCCATCTGTTACTGAGTTCTTGGCAGAGTTCTGAGGGGCACAGGAAGTCATTGGCAGCACACATGTACATGTGCATCTGTCTAGGCTTTGTCTCTGTCTCTGTCTCTGTCTCTCTCGCTCTCACTCTCCCTGTGTATATTCTGGGATGTGCAGACACACAGTTGTACATATGAGGGACAGCGCATATGGATGTGTGTGCAGATGTATGCGTGCATGTGTACATGCGTGTGGAGGCCAGAGGATAACCTTGGCTCCTGCTCCTCAGGCGACTTGGTTTTTTGAAACAGAGTCTTTCATGGCCTGGACCTCACCAAGCGGGCGAGGCTTCCTGACCAGTGAGCTTGGGGAAGGCTGGGCTGCCTGGCCAGTGAGCTTGGGGAAGGCTGGGCTGCCTGGCCAGTGAGCCCCAGGATCCACCTGTCTCTACCTCCCAGCCACTGGTATTATGCTTGCACAGCACATCAGCTTTGTTTTTTAAATGTGTGTTCTGGGACTCGAACTCAGATCCTTGTGTTCAGGAGGCAAGCCCTTTACTGACTGAGCCATCTCCCCAGCCTCTGTCTCCTTATCACCACCAGGACTTGATTATGGAAGTCCTACCCTAGCGATCTTATCCAATTCTAATCCCCTTCCACAGGACCACCTCTAAATACCATCGTCAAATTGTTTCTACCTATTTAGTGTCTTGTGGTAGGATTTGCATTTCACACATGGTCATGGGGGCAGTCCTGTAAAAGCCGCATCCAAACCGTGGAAGGGCCCACGTTGTATCCATCTTTCTTAGGTTTCCCTGCAGGGAATCGGTACTTTTCAACTGTTTCTATGCGTCAGAATTCCAAGATACACTTCACACAGATGCTGGGGACCTGCCCTCACAGACAGAGGCACATGGCCAGTGGGTGAGAACTGCGTGTTAGGATTATCTAAGAGATCCCAGGGGAGTCTGGTATGTACCCAGTGTGAGGTCTCCTGGGCGTTATACCACTGTGAACCACAGTACCAATTCCCCATGTGTGTGTGTGTAAGTATATATTTTGGGGTCCCACCTCAGTCACTAAACCAGAAATTCTTGGGTAGAGGCCAGGAAACAGCTTTTAGAATTTTAAAGCAGGCACCTCTAATGCTCACCAATTGGCTCCCACTGTTCCCACTTTAGTAAACTTCCTCATGTAGCTCTCTATGTCTTATCCTTTGGTATGTGTCAGCCCATTACACCTAATTGTGATGCTCTTTTAAAAAGAGCACCCATTCACAGGAGCATGTGTCCTAGCTTGCTTTATGTTGCTATGATAAGACACTGACCAAATGCAACTTGGGGAGCAGAGGGTTTATTTGGCTTACAGGGTACAATCGATCATGGACAGAAGCTAAAGCAGGTACTCAAGGCGGAGAACCCAGAGGCGGGAACTGAAGCAGAGACCATGGAGGAGTACTCATCACTGACTGACTTCCCCTGGCTCGGTCAGCTCCCTTTCTTAGACAGCCCAGGCCCATCTCCCTGGGGATGGCACCACCCACAGTAAGCTGAGCCCTCCCATATCAACTATCAGTTAGGAAAATGCCCCACAGACGTGGCCACAGCCCAGTCCAATGGAAGAAATCCCTCAATTGAGATTCCCTCTTCCAAGGTTTGTCAAGTTGACATCTGAAGCCCGACTATGACACATGTCATCCCATGGAAGAGGGTGCCAGCTGGGGTGAGCAGCCCCTGCGTGTATCCGCTAAGAGCAGCAGCAACGCAAAGCTCGTCCCTGTGCTAACCCGCTGTGTGACTTGGCTGATTGCCTCATCCTTCAGTGTCACACCCCTCTCCTTGATGCACTGAAAGATGATCCCCGTGGAGCCTAGTCATGACAATTCAGTATAATAAGTGGAAAGAGCTTAGTATAGTCCAGAGAGACGGTGAATAGATCCTGGAATTTTTCACACTTCTCTAATCCTAGAAGATCAAGGATCCTGTCTGTTTCCTTTGCCACTGAGTCCCCAGATCCTCCCACAATGCCTTATAAATAGCAGGTACTCAAGTACTTGTATGCTGACATGAACTGGTTGAATTTCAGAGACTTTTCCTCCTAGGATGCCTGAGTGTTTATTCATAGAGGCCCAGTGTAATGGAGGAACACAAATAAGTTAACTCAGGAAATGAGATGAGAACAGAGGATGAGATGGACAGAGATAACCTGGGCTGTAATGCAAAGTATTTATATCAGGTTAGTGATGGGGCAGAATCCATCAGTGCCCTGAGCTCTTGCAGGGAATGTCACCCCTTCGTGCCACACACCAGGAAGGGACAGCTACTGTGGGGCTTCCTATTACCCAGAGGCTCTCCTCCAACCCTACAATGCTTTTTACCCCTGCATAGAGCACTAGGCAAGTAAGGTATTCTGGAGACTATATAGCTCCATCTGCCCCCTTGTGAATGGGATGTCCCCCTGGGAAGGAGCTTCCCAGCATGTCCTGGAGTTTTCCCCATGGGCTTACACAGTGACGACTGACAGTGTCACCACTCCCTTTAAAAATGAAGTTACTGCAATGAGATCAGCCCTCAGTAAACTGAATTGTGCACCAGAGTCTTCTGGAACGTTTTTGGTTCTACTGAAGGGCAAAGACAGAGCAAGACGCTGAAGTGAATGAGCCCTCTGTGGAAGGCATTCTCAGTGCATCCCATACCGTGTGGTGACCCACAGAAAGGCTGCATAGGCATCTCCGAGGGGTTAAACAATGGGCGATTGATCTGCCTGCCAAATAATCTTGAGAGATTAGGTCCCCAGGTGACTAGAATATGGGTGGTCCAGAGAGCACCTTCCCAGCCTCTGACTGCACCCTAATCTGACCCCCTTTTCACTTACTCGCTGAGCCAGCTGGTTGGGAGCACAGGGAGAGGGTGAACCCACAAACTTTGGGCTGACAACTCGGAGTACTCCTAGCCAATGGAAAATGAGTTTTCTGCCTTATTTCTGATTCTACCCCCATAGTATCTTCTGCCCTAGAAATTCTCTAATTTCTGAATAAAAAGCAAAACACTTCCTCCAACCCCTGACATCCTTAACATCTTTCAAATCTAGACAGAAGGACAGAGCTGGGATTATCTGTGTGCCCTGGAGAAATGTATGCTATTCCCTACATGAACTGTCTCCCCACCCCATCCAAGTGTGACTCTTTCAAAATTTGGCCCATAAATAATTTCTCAATTTCACCAGCTTCTGCTGATAAATATTTCATTGCATCTTTAGAGACTTTTGAGTTCTTGGTCCCAATTGATTGAGAACAGGGGACTTTAAATCCACACAGTAGCACAGAGGTCTATGGGAAATGTTTTTTATTCTGTTTTATATTAAGTTTGAAAGACAAGTAATTTATGAAATGCTTATTAGAGATTCAACTTTCATCACAAACCTTTTTCATCAAAACCAATGAAAGCACATTTTACTGAAAATCCTTTTTTTATATCCTCATAAATTGGTAGAATGGACATTCGGAAGGACATCTTTAACCCAAGATGGAAGAAGCTTGACATTGACACATATGCTTTTCATGAAAGGAATCAACATATATCATTAGACCAAATCATGAAACCTACTCAGCCAAGACTCTGCTTTGATTGTCAGGAATGTGAGTCCTACATGAGGATAATCACCACAGTCACAGTATTCCACAGAAGTCTACATGTAGGGTTTGTAGGCTGTCTCCACATGTGCAGGTACTGGGCACGTCCCCTGTGCACCAGCCTAATGGAAACAGGAGCGAGGAGTCTGGAAACCTTGGGATGGAATTTGTTTTATCCCATTTAGAGTTCTTAGTCCTTGCCTCCCTGTGGGAACCCATGGGTGTCAAGTTTTATCCAGAAGCTGATTCCAGATCCCCAGTACCCTGTTCCTCCCTCGCCCGCTAAAATGGCCTACTCAGCTTCACTGCCTGAGTCACTGTACATAATAGTTGTCAGCCCTCTGCCCTTTCCAATCACGGTTCCCCACCCTTTACCTCTATCCAAGTCTACATGTGCTCTTTTCATAAATTTCCATCATCTATCAATCAATCAATCAATCAATCAATCAATCATCTATCATCTATCTATCTTCTCTCTATCATCTATCAATCAATCATCTATCTAATCTGTCATCTATCATTTATCTGTGATGTATCTGTCATCCATCATCTATCATCTCTTTCATCTCTCTCTATATTTATCATCTACCTATATTTGTCAATCACTTAACCATTTGTCCGTGATCTATCAAGTCTATCCATCATCTATCATCCATCCATATATACATATATATGTTACTTACCAATATCTATCCATCTATCATTTATCTATCCATCCTCTATCTACCATCTATTCAACTATCTATCAATCATCTATCATCCACTCATATATTTATCATCTACCTACCTATATCTATCCATCTGTCATTTATCTATCATCTATCCATTCTCTATCTACTATCTAGTCATCTACCCATCTATCTATCTGCCTGTCTGTCTGTCCGTCTATCTCTCTTTCCATCTGCCTGCCTGCCTAATATTCCCCTCTGTTAGGCAATGAGTTTTGTTCAAGGGCTGAAACATACCACTAACTAGAGAATGCCATAGGAATTAGAATACAGAACTGTAAGATGCCCAGAGGCTCAGTGTTCAGAAATTCTCCTTGAAATGAACACCAGAAACTGGTTTCATTCAGTTCATGCTCATGTCTATGTGGAGGCCTGTGCACAGGAATACAGGTGTTCACCAAGGCCAGAAGAGGAAGTCAGAGCCCCTGGAGCTGGAGTTACAGGCAGTTGTGAGACATCCAGTGTGGGTGCTGGGAGCTGAACTCAGGAGCTGTGTCTCTATCCCTGGAAATGAACTTTTACATTTAATGTATTTTAAACTTGAAAACTAAGATTAGATTCAATTATTGGGACAACTTGGCATGTGAACCTACCTTTTTTTGGGGAGCTGGAGGTCTTTTTGAGAAAGGGTCTCCCTGAAGGCCCAGCTGTCCTGGAACTCACTATGTAGACCAGGCTGGCCTTGAACTCACAGAGATCCACCTACCTCTTCCTCACGAGTGCTGGGATTAAAAGTGTGCACCACCACGCCTGGCTGTGAATCTATCTTTTTAATTGTAAGCTTTCATTTAAGTGCAGATTACTTTTTATTTTACGTGTATGTATATATGTGTGAGTACGTGCCATGTGTGTACAGGTGCCTGTGGAGGCCAGACAGGGCACCATATCCCCAGGAGCTGGAGTTACAGGCAGTTATAAGCCACCTGATCTCGGTGCTGGGAAGCAAATCTGAATCCTCCGTAAGAGCAGTTAACAGTCTTAACTACTGAGCCAGCCCGTCTCCCCAGCACCAGATCACATAGTGTTGATGAAATATAAAACATCCAAATTGAGAAATACATGAATGTAAAATGCATTGACCCACTCATGTGCACACATGTACACACACAAATGCAGGCACACAGCCATACACATACATACATACTCATGAACCCAAACCCACACACACAGGCACACACATGCACATACGCATGCACACATAAACCTACACACATACATACAAAAGTATATACATACATGCATAAACCCATACACATACACACATGCATACACATGCACACACACAAACCCACACACATATACATGCAATTCACACATACACATGTACACACAGCTACACACACCCAAAAATGGAAAGTAGCATTTATTATCCCTGGATCAATTCATGTTGAAACAAAATATTTCCTCTGTGGGTCTGATTTATATCCACGTCATGTATTTCCTATTACTTGTTTAAAGCGTGACTTCCAGGGAAAAATATGTTCTTTATATGGGCCCCGTGTTTCTTGGACAGTGATGATCTAAAGCCAGTTCCAGAATGTTCCCTATAAGCATTATTTTTGAAGAGAGCAAATGTAGATTTGCTATCAGGGAACACTCCTGAGAGGAAGCGGGCCTCTTACAGGGTGCTGTGCCCCTGCTGGAATTTTCCCTCCTTTACGCCCTGTTCATGCGCTTTGCTGAAACTTAGCCGGTTGTGGACAGTGATAAGGCCCCTTCTGCTCTTTTCTTTTCTTCCTACCAAATGTTACTTACCAGATGTGGTGGCCAGAAGACCACCTGCCATATACTGAGTCTCTCAATGTCCTTTGCCTTGAATTCTAGCAATAGCTATGGTTGACTGGGTAAGTGTTCAATGATCGCTGATTAATTAAAGTGATCAGAGCCTGGTTTGATGTTAGAATGGAATTAACAGACCATTATATGATCAGTCTGGATATTTCCAACACATTTGAATTTTCTACAGTGGCAACGAGGTCACCAGTTAAATTGTGTGGCTGTCAACCATTATGCCCAGTCATATCAGTGATAGAAGATTGTAATAGGTTTGATATTGATGGGCTGTGTGAGTGTGTGTGTGTGTGTGTGTGTGTGTGTGTGTGTAGACAGAGAGAGATGAAAAGAGAGAGAACTATATTTCTGGATTTACTCATACTTAGGATATTTTAATTCCACTTAAATGAAAACACTCAAAACTTTCACAACTTAACAGAGTCAGTTCTCATTTATTTTTGCTAATAAAAGCTCTACTCACCATCAGCAAACGTTGCCCTCCTTCTGCTAAGTTTAATTAATGATAAAATATAATTGAGTTGTTTTGGTTCTCTGCCAAATTCATATATGTGCAAAAATCCCCTCCATGATGTATACCCAGCAAATCAAGGCATCGAGCCCATGGAGGAAGCAGTTTTTAATCCTGAGTTTATCAACCTCCCAGTTCTCAATTTGAAAGACTCCCTGGACTTTGTTATTATACATACATGGCCTCAAACTATATTTATTTTTAATTATTTGTGAATATTAAAACTTGAATTAGCTTCCTAGACTTAGAGGTTCTGAGCAATTACCATAGTTGACTACAATCTTTATTCAAAATGTACTGGGTCAGATCTGAGCGGATTCACAGCCATCGCTGTGACGCTATTGCATTCTGTCAGTAACACTATGAAGTAGGCAATACTATACCCATTTCTCAGATGGGGATGCTGGAAAAGAAGGGACTGAGTCCCTTACCCAAGATAACTCAGTTAAAGAGGGGTACTGCTAAGATTCAATCCCATGACTCTTCACTGCCTAACAGTGATCCATCCATATGTGAAAGTTCTTGTTTCCCGTGGGTCTGTGCTATGTGCACACCACCTCACATAAGTTGTTTCTTGATTCATAGACCCCTCAAAAATCAATGTCATGCCCCTGTTGTGTGGTTGTACAGCTGTAGAAACAGTCTCAGAAGCATGATGTAAGATGGGTCTGTTTGTGGAATAGGTTATATAAATCAAGTTCCATCCACAGTGTACCGGGACTCTGGGTGGATTTCACAGTGACGTGGGTTGAGAATCAGCTCTTCTGGATAATGGGAAAATATACCAGTCAGGGTTGAACCAGAGATGAGTTTTGTGTTCCCTGCTAATCTACAGGGAGGTATGCCAGTGGAGGGACTCTGCCTTCCACTGGCCAGTTCAGGAACAACCTTCTCATCAGACAGGTGCTCAAACTCCAGTGGTTTCTGGTGGCCTAAGCGCAGGTGGCCTGATTCTTAGCATTGTCTGGGATTCCACAGCTCAAAGCCAGATACCTTGGGCAGGAGTGTCAGGGAGGAGTGGAAGTCAATTCCAGTGTGCTGCCTGGAGTGTGCCATCAGAAGGGATCAGAGGGTGCAGTGGCCCCAAGGAAGCCACGAGTAAAGCCCTGAGTGCCCCCAGGGGAGCCATGAGTGGAGGTCATAGAAGTCCCTGACCTTCCATCCTATTCACCACCCCATATCTTAGCTAGTTTCTTCCTCAGGTGAGAACCAAAGACCATTGTGAGCACGTATTGCACATTGTGTGCATTGTATGCACGCATGTGTGTATGTGTGTGTGTGAAAGATAGCTTTTATTTTAAATTTATTCTTTGAGAATTTCAGACATGTATAAAATGAAATATCATATCCACACTTCATTTCCCTCTCCAACTCACCATGGAAAACCCAACATGTCCTCTCCCAACTTTATATCCTTTTTGTACATATTAATTTATTTGTTTGTTTGTTTGTTTTTATGTGTATGAATGTGTCATGCCTGCATGCGTGTAAGTGCACCCATGTCCTGCAATGCCCACAGAAAACAGAAGAGGACGTCAGGTCCACTGGAACTAGAGTTACAGGTGTTTGTTACCCATCATGTGGGTGCTGGGATTCAAACCCAGGTCTTCTGCAAGAATAGTCAGTACTCTTAACCACAGAGCCATTTCTCCAGGCTTATATCCTTTTTAAAAAATAGTGCACTAAATCTAATTAGTGTTACCTGTATGCACATGGGTGGAGGGGGGACCCACCACGTGGAAACCCTATGGACAGTCACACTGCCGAGGAAGACTGGCCTTTCCCAGCAGCTGTCAGTTGCCAGCAGCTCCTCAGTCAGGGGTGGGACCTCCTGAGCTCCTCCATCAACCATGTTGGAATTTTGGCTGGCTTGATCTTGTGCAGGTCTTGAACAAATAAGCACAACAGCAGTGAGTTCCATCCTTGTGACTGCCATGACACATCCGTGTGACCACCGTGCCACATCCAGAAGACAGATTTCCCAGCAACCCTCCCTCCCATCCTCTGGCTCTTGCAGTCCCTCCTCCTCCTCTTTCTGGATGTTCTTGTGGGGGAGGGGTTGGTAAATACGTCCGGTGTAGGGATGAGAACAGACAGCCACTTATTCTCAGCACTTTAACCAGTTACGGGTCTCTGTATTAACTGCTGACCACTTCAGAGAGAAGCTTCTCTGACCAATGTTGAGTGTAACCCTGATCTAAATCAATATTTAGAACACAGTTTGACAATATGACCATTAAGCAAAATATGAATAACAGGTCCTGTCCTAAGGCCTATGACTTCCCCAGCCATGGGCTTTTGACAGAATTTGTGGTACCAAAGGCCATTATTTGACAACTCATATACTATTAAATAACTGTCCAAGGTCACACGGCCAGTATAAAGTAGCAGTGGAGCTTAAACCCTTGCTTTCCCAGTGCCAATGCTCTTGTGCTTTACACAGAAGTCTCCTGAGTCAGTCTCCCAAGGCTGGCGAGGGCTGTGGCAATTGTCTCCATTCTTCCTGGGAAACGAGGAAAGAGGACGCAAACTGAGGTGAGACGCGGTGATGTTAGCCTCACAGATACATATTGATGTGCGTATTTGACGCTGAGTCAAGGCCAGAGGCCAGGTCTTACTGTAACAAATAGAACAACGTTAACAAGCACAGAAGGTCTCTCTGTGTGTCTGGCAAGGAAGCCATCACCTTACTATGGGTGACACATTGTCTTGGTGCTTCTGCTGACTGCCCTGTTCGAAGGGAGCCAAGAACCAAGTGAAAGCCGGAAAGGCCAGCTGTGGTGTCCAGAGCTCTGTGTCTTCTCTGCAGTGAGGCCGCAGTTGGCATCGTGAGTGGAGACAAGAGAGGACACGGGGTCCTTTCCGGCCGGTTGGGTAGAGATCGCTGGATGGAGATAGAACCGGGAAGGTAGAAGGTCTTGGGAAGGTGGGAGGAACCGAGTGAAGGGCCCCATTATTTCCTGACTCAGGCTCTCAAGGAGCAGTTAGAGGGGAGAGAAGTGATGTGAGCCAGGGTCGCTGGGAGCAGTGGCTCCGGGTACCTGGGCTCAGTCTGCCTCTGTAAGCAGTAATGGGGGTTAAGGAAAACACCTCCATTTGGACCTTTCATGTTCCCACCCACTAAAGTCTCTCCAAAGAGGCTGATGTTCTTGGTGCATGGAGTGGCTTAGGTGAAGACTGAAGAAAGTCTCAGGTTGGCCTCATGAGCAGCCAAACACTCTCTCTAGGCTTAGTACTTGGACTTCCTCGTGGTCTGTTCATCCAGATATAGGTAAGAAACAACTGCTGTGTTCTGGGCAGCACAGTGGCCAGTTTTCATGATCTTCTCTCACAAAACCACTATTCCCCATCCACCAGCAGACAAGCAGGTGAGGGGAGTCCCTAGGAGTTGGAGGAATCATGTTGGCAGAGGATGTAATAAGGTTCCTGAATGAAAAGGAAATGTAGGCAAGGAGTAGATGAGGGAGAAGGGACGTCCTCCGGGACATGGGAATATAAGGTCCATTATGACAATAGAAAGGGTTGTGTGTCCAGAGAGCAGAGACTAATTGGATGAGACTGTGCTATAAGGAATAGCTTGTCAAAAGAAAAGGTTAGAGACAGAAATGGGGTCAGGAAAAAAGGTTACAGTCAGAAGTCAGAGAACTATGAGGGAGACCGGAGACCGGAGAGAGTTTGGACTTTATTCTGCAGATGACTGAGGGTCGTACATTGGGAGCCCATGTGATCAGATTTGCATGTCAGGAAGATTAGTCTGGTTGGTTGCCAGGGGTAAGTAACACTTGGATGAAAACTGGAAATTGGGGTGATGAAGATGGAGGTTGGAACAGTGGTCCAGGAGGACTATAAAATGCTATTCAAAGGGAGATGTGGGGACTGGAGAGAAGATGACAGACTGCGTGGCTGGGTACGAGTGGGTGGTGGGAGATAGAAAGTAGAAGATGGTTCTTTGTCAGCTGAAATTCAGCATCATGGATCTGTAAGATTCTAAAGTCACGTTTGAAGGTGTTCCAGATCCAGGGTTTGAGGATCATGAACTGAAGCTTTCCCTTCATCCCCCGCACCCTCACCCTCCGCCCCAGGATCTCTTGGTGTAGAGCCTGCTGTGCTGCTGTCCTTCCCAGAGAAGACAGGTCCACCGCTGTGGTGTCGGCCAGTTAATGAGGTGTCAGAGCTCAGGTTGCTGGGGTTCAGGTTCGTTTAAGTGTTGTATGGGGTACCAGCTGCAAACTTATGGGAACAAAGGAGGGCCCACATCCCTCCCCCATGTCTCTCTGGGTTTGAATAGAAACCTTGACACAGTCTATGCCTTGGCTTTGCTTTAGTCCTTCCTTGCAGTAGATTTGAAATATTTTTTTCTGCCAACTCAGAAGTGCACAAGAGCCATGTTCAGTGCTGCCCTTCCAGCCACAGATTCATTCTGAGTCCATTTCTTCTTCGAATGCCAATGTTTGGCTAGGCATTAGTCCACACAATTCAAACGCTCTGCGTTGCTCAAATTTGAGTTGATTTATTTGACAACTTGAAGTCCCTTGCAAGTGTTGCTTTTATTTTGTTATTTGCATCTGGAAAGTGTTTCTCATGCGGCACGGAACAAATCTGACTTTGGTTTTTTAAATGGTTTTTCTCCCTTTGTTGTAAAAGTGATGCACGCTATCACAGAGTCTTGATAGGGAAACATTTTAAAATAATACACATCCTAGGCTTCACTTCTCAACTTTTTAAGGCGTGTATAAATCTGTGAAGATGGAGGTTCTTGAGCCCTCGCTCTGAGGTTTGGATCCCACAGAACTGGGCTGGAGTCTAAGCATGAATGTTCTGACAGTGCCCAATGCCGCCAGCATACATAGTTTTATAGCCCATACATTGGGGAACTCTATCCCAAGTTAACCCACATGCACATGTGAACAACTGGTATCCCTTGATTTTTCTACCAGTGTCTCAGAACATCTTTCCTATGCCATTCTTAGTGTCCACAGTATGAACAAGTCGTAGGGCCATTGGATAGGACTCCAGGGCATCTTAATGGGAAATCTATAGACCCTGAAGGGTTCATAGAGACATCTGCCCCCTTGGTAATCAAGTAAATATATGGAAAAGGATGCCACTCAACCAGTTTAGCCAAGGAGTGTATGACAAAATGTTTGGAAACCTCTTATCGAATCCCCATTGAGTGACATTTAGTTTTTCCCCATTAATATTTCTCAGTCTAGATTTTAACTATAGGCAATTATAGATCTTTTTGAAAAATATTTATTATTTTTATTTTATGTGTATGAGTGTATTACCTGCATGTAGGTAAGTGCACCCATGTCGTGCAATGCCCACAGAGGACAAAAGAGGGTATTGGATCCCCTGGAACTGGAGTTATGGACAGTTGTTAGCTGCCATGCGGGTGCTGGGATTCAAACCTGGGCCTTCTTCAAGAAGAACCAGTGTTCTTAACTGCTGAGCCATCTCTCCAGCCCCTACTATAGACAATTATAGATCATAACATATACACATAGGCATGTACATACATATGTATACAATATATGAGTAATTTGTTCATATAAACCTTAGCATAGACATATAGGCATGAATGTTGATATATATGTATATATTGCATATCTTACTATGCATATGCATAAACTGTGTGTATATATATACATACATATATATTTCTGTTTATCTCATGTGAAACTTGAGTGTTCACACAGTCAAGAGCTGTGCTAACAGCAAATTTGAGGCAAACAAGAAGTTGATACAATCCTGCCTAAGAACCTGAACTCCACTGCATCCCTGTCCTGCTAAGGTGCTTGCCTATCCATTCCCACTACATCTCTGCTTCCATCTGGACCATACCTCTCCATCCCCACCCATCTCTCTTCTCCCCGAGTCTAGAACCTCTCTGTTCTCACTAGGCCGTGAAACTCTCATCTGAAGTAATAGACTATCAGCCCTGCTAAAAGTAAGACGATTCGACTCTTTGGAGATGAACTTCCCCTCCGTTCCTGAGAATGGGAAGGACACATCAGAAGCCTCCAGTCCCGCCTGGCGTTCTTTTACCGTTCCTTTATGTGTTCTTATCTGCAGTGTCAGAGGAGTGAAGCTGGGATAGTTCCTATAGTGTGGCATGGAGACACAAACGCTCAAGATCTAAAGCATACAGAATACAAGGCAAGAGCTCAGAGGAGATGAGCTCAGAGCCTAAGAGCACGGGCTGCTCTTGCAGAGGACCCAGGTTCAATTCCCAGCACCCACATGGCGGCTAACGACCATCTATAACTCCAGTTCCAGGGGATCCAACGCCCTCTTCTGACCTCTGTGGGCATTGCATGACACAGGTGCAATTACATACATGCAGGCAATACACTCATACACATAAAAAGAATAAAGTATTTTTAAAAAGAATACAGGACAGAGAGTGTATGAAGATAGAACACACCGTGAAATTGGTGCCAGATAATAAACCATGGTGTGCTCACGTGCTCCCTTGTGGCCCTTTCCAGGTGCGACCTCCCCATCCCCAGGTGTGACTATCCTGACATTAACACTACAAGTTAGTCTCACTTTTCAGCCCCAAACATAGTCTTAGAACACGTGGGTTTTATCTCGCTCTTGCTGCTGCCCATCGTATCTGTGATGTCAATCCATACTGGAAATGAGCTTGTAAAATCAGATAATATACTATTCCATTTTCTGCCTCTCCCACACTGCCCCTCCTGTTGAGGAGGGCTTGGCTTATTTCCAGTTTTTACTGATTACAAATTGTGTTCCCATAAAAATTCTCGAGCATGCCTCTGAGTGGGTATCTTCACATTTCTGCCTGGGATATTCTTAACTGTGAAACTGTTGGGTCAGCTTTAATAGATTCTGCCAAAAAGTTGCTGGAGTGGTTGTAAAGATGTTGAAATTCAAATTTGTTGTTCTGAGTCTGCAATGCATTGTGGAAGTTAGATGGTTGGAACATTTCTTTCCTAAAGAAAAGTATATCCAGGTTTGTTTGTTTGTTTTCTAACTACAGGGCAAAACTGTCCATATAAGCTAGTAGGGACCTGTTCCATTTCTTTAGAGTCTGGGTCAGAGCTGCATCTGCCCCATCAGGAGCTAGAAGGCAGCCCTTGTGCAGTGCTGGTGGTTTTAGTATATAGCCAGGCCTCTGGGGACCATTCCTAGGAACCAAGCTCTTCTGTAACCTCCTGCCTCATACCCAAGATCCTCAGGATGAACCCATCTTTAAGTCAGATTTATGGGAATTCTTAGCCCAAGTTGAGAAGACTTCCTGTTCCCCACCAGGCTTCCATCTAACTTAATAGCACTTTATCAACCGAGGAATGAAAAGTTCAGGACCCTAAGAAAGAGAAATCTAGTCAACGTCACTTATAATGGAGATTCTTTTCATCTTGCTTGATTATGATGCCATTAATAAATATCACACCTTAGGAAACACATTGCATAGTCCTCTGCTGAGGTGCGAGACTGATTTATAGGTCTATTCTGCCCTTCCTTAAGTGGGCTAACAGTTACAATCCCTATGTTTTCCATGCTCTTAGCAGCTTTCTGAGAGAGAGGATCAACTTTGGAGCTCAACCAAAGAATCCAAAACACAGCTGTGGGATGAAACCTGAGTGGGAAAGAACTGACTCTGTGGCCACATGTGCCCCCGACCCCACAACACACTGCTTTATTTGGGGAGAGCAGTTCAACACACCAAACAGGATCCTGATGGGTGTCATCTCCACACTGGAGATTGGCACAAGTGGTCCCTCCCACTGGACCCTCATTTGCCAACCCAGCTCCTAAATAATCTTCAAGCCCCCTCAAGAATGTCACCTCCTTGGGGGAGGGCTCCTTGACTCCCCAAACTAAATCAGAGCCTTTTTTTTGTATAGTCGTGCTCCAGTCCTTCAGAACATGAATCCAACTGTTGATCCAGTAACAGCCTGCTTGGCTGATTATCTGGTGCTTTCTTCTTTGTGATGGAGCAGACCACCAACTAGCAGACAGATACCACTTTGCCCTTAGCATCTAGTATATACGTGGCAGACAAGGTTCTCAATAAATCTTTCTGGATTGCTTGATGGATGGATGGATGGATGGATGGATGGATGGATGGTCAAAAAGGCCAGTTATAGTCATCTTTATACAATGTGGTAAGAGTTAGCACACCTTTACCTCTGCCTGTACCACACATTCTTTTATATGCAGAATAAGCCTATTAATGAAAGAATTCATAGAAGAACTATTTCCTTCATGATATTGATTGTATTTACTAAATGAAATGGTGGATTTGCTGGAAAAAGGGACATATTTGAGACCATCTCAGAAAATTAAACATAATGGGTGAGCTTGTAGCTCTGTCCAGGTTATGTAACTGCATACTATGTAACATGCTATGTAAATGATGTCTTGCATTGTGGGGCGAACTTTCTGTATTTAGCTCTGAGGAGGCAATGGTTTCTTGGAGGTAAATATTTCAGGTAACAGGAGCAGAAATGTTTTAGTCAGAATGAACTGCCTGGAGGTCAGTATTTTGATACCAGTCGCAATACTGCAGTTCCATGCCCCCATCCACTGTCTTAAAGTGAACTGCGATGGATATACTCATTGATTAATGGAATAGTGATAGTTATTTTTCTAACTACTAAGAAATTGTGTAGAGCTCTCGGGCATGGAGAGAGTGTTGAGACTGTCAGCTCTTTAGACATCCCCTGTGTCCTTCTCCATCCCCAGCCTTTGTTGACTGTCATTCTTCCCACCCCAATGTGACCTCTTCTGGCCTCTAATATGATGAACCGATACGTCAAACATTGTGCTTTAAGTTGCTGCAGCATGAGAAACTCTGACCCATGTGTATCACAGAATGAGGGATGGACCCGACATGCATTTGATTTCTAGTGTGCTGGTGACCAGCTGTTCCATGTTTGGGCAGGCAGGTTCTAGAAACCTTCCCAGTCCTACTCCTCCTTATATGAGACAAGGCTAGTCCCACCCCCCTTCCAGGATGAGGGGAGGGCGAGATAGCCAGACAACATCACCTGGATGCTTTTGCCTGACACCACCGAGCAGGCTGGCAAGCACTTCGTCAAGGCACTTTCTCCGCCTTCTCTCCCTAACTGGGCCAGACCACAAGAGGGCCCAGTGGCTGAAGACAGCTCCAAAGAGCTGATGTCACAGGAATCGACTCACCTAAGGTGTTACTTTATTCATACAGGATGCTGACCTGACAGAGCACAGTCCAGGCAGGACACTTACACTGTTTTGAAAAAGCCCAGCAACCCTGCCTCCCCATCTGCCACCTTCCACGCCCTAGTTGAGGAGGGGGGAATGGATGTTCAGCCGTGGATCCAAACACCAGCATCACAGCAAGTAGGCTCACAACTGTACCTTTAGGACTCGGGACATGAAGGACACTATAAACATTCTGACAGAATAAATGTCCATTTTCTGAAGACATTGAATTGCTTCTGCTGTGCCAGGTCCTGACCTCGGAAAGACAAAAAGAGATATGTTCAGACCAGTGTCTGTTTGGTTTAAACTGCTCAGGGCTAAATTTCCCAGAAAAAAAAAAAACAAAAAACAAAAAAACAAAAAAACATGTACAATTGCAGTTTCCAGGATGAGTTCATTTCCTGGGCTCGGGGTTCCAGCTCCTGTGGAAGAGAGGCCCCACCCTGTCCACCCAAGTGTGGCTGTGTAGTTTTGTAAAGTGTTAGTGGAAGTTGCTCTCCCTCCTCACAACTCCTGAGCTTGCTTAACCTGTAATACCCAAGAAGGTCATGCAGACCTGGGTCCTTACACCACTTCAGAACCACTGTGGGATGTGACTCCATCACCAATCTCCTGCAGATACAGACTCAGGCATAGGGACAGTCTTGCCCCTTGCCCTCGCTGATCTAAGCATGGGATGATCTGTTCCGTCATTGGTCCTCAACCATATGCTGTTTCTCCGATTTATTTGTCCACATGAAGGGAGAGGAAACTCAAAGAACATGTTAGTCAACCTGCTTTAATTACAGGCGAGTTGTTGTCAGGGCACCATGAGCTGCGGCTTGAAAACTGCCTTGTTCTCCCACAAACCCAAAGCAGGGGCGGTTCCAACTCTCATCGACCGCCAATCACAGGGATTTGTCCAGTGGAGGCATCGGGTCTGATAGCTATGGTTTGAAGCCTAACAGTTATGACTCCACTGAGCTTAATGAAAAAGAAAGAAACCCTTATCAAAGAGGGGGTGCAAGTGAGAAGGCCAGGGTCTTTGATGCAGAGTTCCCACCCGCAAGTATTCCTGGCATGTCAAAGAACTGTTGTCATTATTAGTGGAAACAGTGCAGTCATTATTTTTGTGCTGTTTAATTGTTCGCCAGACACCAAGGCCCATGTCAACACGTCTCAGAAATGCAAACAAACACCAGATCATTCGGTCCTGTTCTGCCACTGCTCCTCTGATGTCTTCGTTTCTTGAGGAAAATATCACGGATAGAAAATACTGCTTTGGAACTCTGATTCCCAGATTCAGTCCTCTCTCCCGTCCTTTCTCTCAACCCATCTGTTGAGCACCCTGAACGTACTCTGAGTCCTCACCATGACTCCAGCAGGATGTGACTAGAAATGGGGTCTGACAGGCAGGCACCACCTGGAGGGAGGTTTGACTTTTCCAGGGACCCAAGGGCTAAGAACAGGACCAAGACTGGGAGAACCTAGGACACACGACTGAGTCATAGCCTGCGCGGCTGGCTGGATATCTAGGAAAGCAACAGGAGCACCGGGTAAGACCATGGCCATGGGGTCAGCCAGCAAGAGCTCAAATCCCATCCCTACCTCTCATCTGCCAGGAGGCTGGACAAGGTGTGCAATGTCTGATCCTCACTTTCCACAGTACTCGATGGAGGCAGAAACAGCACCTGCCTCTGCAGATGTCTGAGGCTGTCGGGGCGTGGTGGCACACACCTTCAATCCCAGCACTTGGCGGCAGAGGCAGCCAGAGCTCTGTGAGATCGAGGCCAGCCTGGTCTACATAGTCAGTTCCAGCCCAGCTGCGGCTGCAGGGAGACCCTGTCTCAAAAAGACAAAAATAAATAAATAAATAAATAAATAAATAAATAAATAAATAAATAAATAAATAAATAAATATATTTGAGGTCAAATAGGAGACTCCTGGAGTGAACTCTGGTCCTGGTGGCTCTCAAACCACATTCACTTCTGTAGAATCGTGTAACTGCTGTTGCATACGCTTCTGATGAAGTTAATATATTCTATATATGTTTATATATATGTATACAATTTCATGCATGAATACAATGTATTTAGATTATGTCTACCTCCTACTTCTCCCTTCCAACTCCTGCAGGAATCCCCTCTATCCCCTCCTAATTTCACTTCCTCCTCCTCCCCCTCTCCTCCCCCCTCTTCCACTCCGCCTCCTCCCCCTTCTCCTCCTTCCCCGGCTCCTCTCCCTCCTCTTCCACCTCCTCCTCTTTTCATAACCTGCTTTCATAACCCAACAATTAGTGTTGTCCTTATGCATCCACTAGAGCATGAGCAACCTACCATGGACCACACCACTGAAGTAAACTGACTCTTCCTCCTCAGCAGACATCACCTCACAACAGCTCCTCAGCTAGGAATGGGGCCTCCCATGTGCCCTCCCCTATCTATGTTGGACTGTTGAGTGGTTTGGTCATGTATAGATCTTGTGCAAGCAAACATAGCTGCTGTGGGTTCATTAGTATAACGACCATGTTATGTCCAGAAGACAGCATTTCACAGCACTCCTCCTATTCTCTGACTTTTACAATCTTTCCACACACACACCCCGCCCACCACCACCACTTCTGTGATGTTCACCAAACTCTGTGGGAGAAGAGGATTTGATACAGTGTCCCACTTAGGGCTGAGCATGTCATAGAGACTTATTCTTTTCACTTTGACTAGCTGTCTCTCTGTTAACCACTATCCACTGGATAGAGAACTTCTCTGATGATGGATGACAGCCACAGTAATCTGTGACTTATAAGGATGGGTTAGGAGAAGGCATTTGGACACTGACAGTAACATGTTCTTTTTTAATATTTTATTTATTATTTTTATTTTATGGGTATGCATGTATTGCCTGCATGTAAGTAAGTGCACCCGTGTCATGCAATGCCCACAGAGGACAAAAGAGATTGTCAGATCCCCTGGAACTGGAGCTGTTAGGTCTAGTTGTTAGCTGCCATGTGGGCATTGGGGTTCAAACCTGGGTCTTCTGCAAGAAGAGTCAGTGTTCTTAACTGCTGAGCCATCTCTCCAGCCCCCAGTAACATGTTCTTACATCAATATTTTAGTTGGGCAGGTATGATGGTTGCTTTTGAAAGTTCAGCGATAGATTTACCCTTATATACCTAGTATTTACCCTCAAAGACATTACTTGGATCACTCAAAAATGTTTACTCATTTTGAAACATCCTTTCACCCTCTTTTTATACTATAAAGTTCTAACCGCTTTCTTACAGTAAGAGCCTGAAGGAGATCTTATTACACTCATCATCTTAAATAAGGTAATTGAAAACCAGTATCGTAAAGTGGACCCCAAATGTATCAGAAAATTAATTCAATTATAAATAACAAGAACCAACTCTTCTTGAATGCACACGGAGAGCAGAATCATAGTTAAGCATTTAAGGAATATGTCCTTATCTTGTTACTATGGCTACAGGTTACTCTAAGATACAGTGATTCTATGGTTAACAATGGAAATTACATTATTTCCTCTCTGCATTGAAATATTCAGTAACTAATTTCCTGTAGCTTCATCATAAATCATATTAACGACCTTAGAGGTAGAAATCAAGGTGGTGAGACTGTCTACATGCTTTAGGGTTATTCCACTGAACAAAACAGAGGAGACATATTTGGACTCATTTGACCTAGCAGAATAAGGAGTTTTTTAATGAGAAAGAGAGGCAGTGTCATCTCAAGAGAGGGGATAACTTCAATCTCAAGTGTTTAACATCATGTGTTCTATGATAACATCAGAGCCATGAGAGAGATGCTAGATGTGGGCTAGCAAGGACAGGGCAAACGTGGTAGAATTCAGTTCATTGAGTCATTAATGGTTGGTTCCCTGTCGTAAACAGATCCATACTCTTCTTGTCTTCTTAAATTATCATTTCTGTGTATCACTAAACATTTAAAACAGTAGGAATAAATAAAGAAGTGTACGCCACTGGCTTCCAAACTCCAATCCCTCCGTCCCAAGTCTCTCAGAAGCTCCTTGTGAAATCCTGGACACACCAAACAAAAGGCGAGGTTGTTCTGTGCGTGGACCGTCCCAGTTTGCACCATCTGGCATGCATCCCATCTCAGTTCCACCGCAGTTGGTAATGTCAGGTTAGTAGCGAGAAGTTGGCCATGATGGGTGCATTGATGTCATAGAAATGGAGAAGGAAAGCAAGCAGCTCCCCCACCACCTCAAACCCTGCTCTCCACTGGTTGCCAATGACGATCTGAGGTTGCGTCTTCATGTTTCACAGACAGTCCTCTACTTTATGTGTATATTTCCCTCTGTAGACCCCAGAGATTGCTCGTTGCCTCTGCAGATGAAGAGGCAGCTTAGAAGCAGAAATGTGTGTGTTTCTGTGTTTGTTGCTCATCGCCTCCTGCCTAGACCTCGTCTGTAATTTCCGATAGTCTCTTGGGATTTGACCTTGATCCACTTCAACCCAATCTCCACATAGCAACTGGGGTCGTCTTCTGAAATTGCAAGTCAGTCTAGAAAACAGAGGAGAAGGAATGAAAAGAATCGGGTTTGAAATCACTGGCATTAAAAATAGGGAGAAAGTCGCTGGAGAGACGGCCCCGTGGTCAAGAATACACACTCTTACACTTACAGAGTTTAGTTCCTAACACCCACGTCCCGCAGCTCACACCTGCCTACAACTTCAGCTCCTGGGAAATGGCGCCTTCTTCTGGCCTCCACAGGCACCTGCTCTCACATGCACATACACGTACACACACACACACACACACACACACACATAATTAAAAATAAAAATCTTTTAAAGAATGAAATACGTAGACAGGAGGAAATAAAAATAAAAGTGCTTCCATGAAGAGATGTTTGAAACTGATAAACCTATAGCCAGGTTGACCAGGAAACAGGACATTAGCAACAGTTGTCAGAATGAAAGACAGAGGCTTACTACTAATCCCACGGGCCCTTCAGGGATTATCAGAGAATAACGTAAGCAATTTTAAGCCCCCAATTTGCTGAATTAGATGAACTGTACCAATTCAATTCCTTGAAAGATCTAAATCATCAAAATTCACACAAGGAAAACTAGATAATTGAATAACTCATTATGTATTAAATAATTAAAACAATAATTGATAACCTTCCAAAAAAGAAAATAGCAAGCTGCATAATTTTATTGATTTACAGAGGAAATAACTCCACATATTTATAAGATCTTTCAGAAAATAGAAGCAGCTCTTTATGAAGTTACACCCTAACAGTAAAATGATGTAAAGGCATCGTAAGAAAGAAAAGCTTTTCACACCAGTGTATATAAAGACAAATGTAAGATTCTTTCAAAGTGTTAGGAAATCCAACAACATAGACAAAGATTTATATAATGTAGTTCAGTCGGATCTGTTCTAAGTGCGTAAGGCTAATTAACATTTGAAAATGTCAGTGAGATCAATTATATCAACAGGATGAAGAAAAAATGAGAGTGGGAATGTAACTCGTTGGTAGAGCCTAGCATGTGTAAGACCCTAGGTTCAGTCTCCAGTAACACACACACATACATACATACACACATGCACATATACATCACACACACACACACACACACACACACACACACACACCATATTAGTTGGTGCAGAGGAGGCATTTGGCAAAATCAACTTCCAATTCATGATTTAAACACCCAGAAAATTAGGGATAGGGGAGGTTTTCCTCATGTTGATAAAGAACATCTACAAAACTTCTGCAGAGGAACAGCAGACTTAGTGACAGGCAGGCTGGATGCCTCCCCAGTACCGTTGAGAAGGAGGTAAGAATGTTCTCTTCCCGTTCAACATCAACTTCCAAGTCCCAGAAAATGCAATAAGACAAGAAAAGGAAGTTAAAGGCATACATACTAAAGGGGGAAACATGTCTGGTTTGTGCCTATGTGACATGACTGTCTATTTAGAAACTTGCAAAGAATCTATGAAAAATAGCCACTGGGACTATTGGGAATCTAGAAAGATTATGGGCTGTCAGGTCAAAGAACAGAAGTTATTGATTGCTTTTATAACTAGGTAAATACTTCTGTACAAGTCCAATGACTCCATACAGGGAAAGCTATAAAAGTACCATGAAAGAAATCAGTATGTGGGAGCTGGAGAGATGGCTCAGTGGTTAAGACCACTGGCTGCTCTTGCAGAGGACCCAGGTTCGAATCCCAGCACCCACATGGCAGCTAACAGCCATCAGTAACTCCAGTGTCAGGGGATCCAATGGCCTCTTCCATCCCCTGTGGGCATTGCATTTAAGAGAGCACTTGCATACATGTAAGCCATGTACACATACACATAAAATAAATAATAAATATTTTTAAAAAACACTCAATATGTGAAGATGTCAATTCCTCCTCCTTGATTTATAGATTTGATGCAATTTCAATCAAAATATTGGCAAGACACTCTGTGGATAATAACAAACTGGTTCTGAGGTTTATAAAGGCAGGCAGAAGATTTAAAATAGAAACACAATTCTGAAGAAAAAAAGTTGGACAGATCACATTACCCATATCAAGACCTAATGGAAATTGTGGAATTAGATGGTGTTCTAACTTCGTTTCTGTTGCTGTAGCCAAACACCCTGCCAGAAAGCAACTTCAGAGAAGAAATACTTTAGCTGGCTCACAAGTCCAGTCACAGTCCATCACTGAGGGAAAGTCAAGACAGAAACTCGAGGAGTTAGTCATAGCCCATCCACAGTCAGGAGCAGAGAGAATAAGTTTGTGGGCCCTTGCTCGCTCATTCGCATTTAGCTTTCTTCTGTCCTCTGTAGTTCAGAACCCACTGGCATGGAACAGCATGGTCCACAATAGGCTGGGTCTTCCTCCTTCCATTAACAAGCTAAACAATCCCCATAGACCGTCTTGGGGATCTAGATCATTCTTTGTTGAGGCTCTCTTCTCTTCTTGGGTGGTTATAGGATATGGCTAGCTGACATCTAAAACTAACCATCCCAGATAGCATGAGTAGCCAGGACAGAATGGGAAAATAAGAGAGAAGTTACATAAGGCTATGAAATGGGCTATCTGGTTCAGAAACACAGGGACATAAACATAGCCAAGTGTTTATTTGTATGATTTTTTTTTTTTTGCTTTTTTTGTTTGGGTTTTGCAAGTGTAGTAAAGATAGTTCCATAGAGAAATAAGTCTTACCAGGAAAGAAATGTGCTGAATCCCCATATGCCAAAAATAAAAAATGAACAAGAACATAGACCTATGTAAAAGTGTTCAATTTCTGGAAGAAAATGAGAGGAAAAGTCTAGTAACCTTGATTTAGTGACGGATTTACTGTAGGACGCCAAGAGAAAGGCACCCAAAGCAGACTGATGCATTTGACTTTATTAAAACCTTCCATCTCATGAAAGATATTAAATAGTTGAAAGAAGTTACAGATTAAGAAAGACTGATAAACACATATTTCTGATGAATGATCTCATGTCTAAAATTTATAAATAATGCTTAACCTTCAACAAGGTCCTAATAAGATGGTTCAGTGGGCAAAGGTGCTGGTCACCAAGCCTGATGACCTGAGGTCAATCTTTGGGATTTATCTGGTGGGAGGAAAAAACAGATTCCCCAGAATTCCCACCTCCACATACATTCCATGGCATGTATGTGCACACATATAGACACTAAGTAAGTAAATGTAATTTTTAAATCTAAAATAAAACTCAGCAAGAGCACACAAACACTATTAAATAATGTGGAAGAACTCCAAACAGATTCTCCACCATAAAGGAAAGCAGATAAGAGATAAACATCTGAAAAGATGCTCAGCATCACTTGGCGTCAGGGACACGCAAATTAAACCTGCAAAGTACAACTGTGCACTTCATAGAATGCTGGGGTAATACCAACTGCTAGCAAGGATGCACAGCAGTTCAAACTCTCACAGGCTCCCGCTGCAAATGCAAAGTTGTGCAGCCACTTTAGAAAACAGTTTGGCAGTTTCTTTAAAAGCTAAACATAATCTTACCATATGATCCAGAAATTGCACTCCTGGGTATTTACCCAACAGATTTGAGAACTTACCTCCACACAAAATTTTGCACATAAATGCTTATAACAGCCTTAGTCATAATCTTCAGATGTGAGAATGATGAGGATGTCCTTCCCTAGGTGAGCGGGACAATGAACAGGGGCGGCCATCAGTGTAAGAAGGCATATGCAATTGAGCCATGTAAGGCAATGAATGCCTCTTAAATACATATCCCTACGTGGAAGAAGGCAGTCTGAAAAGCTGACACACTGCAATTCCACTCACATGGCCTTCTAAAAAAGAGACAGACATATAGAGACAGTAAGATTGGTGATTACTAGGAGCTGGAGATGGGTGGAAGGGTGAATGAGGCATTGGGTGTGGCTGGGCAATGGAATTACCATCCCCTGTGATATGATAGATGTGGACAGGGTGCCTTTGTCACAACTAGTGTAACTTGGACTGGGCTTAGAGGCACACATCTTTAATCCTAGCACTTGAGAGGCAGAGGCAGGCAGATCTCTGTGAGATCAAAGTCAGTGAGCTCTATACAGTGAGCTCCAGGCCAACTGGGGCTAAGGGGAGACCTTGTCTAAAAAAAACCCAGAAAAAAAAAAAAAAAAACAAAAAAACCTCTAAAACTCATGGAACTTCACAACACAAATATACAAAGATTTACAATCTTAAAAAAAAAAAAGTCACGTAGGGGCTAGGGAGATGATTCAGTCTTAAAAGTGCTTGCCTTGCAAACTTGAACACCTGAGTTTGATCCCCAGAAGCCACATAGGAAAAATCAGATGTGGTAGCATGTGCTTGTCATCCCAGCAGGTGAGAGGCAGAAACCAGTGGATCCCTGGGGCTTGCTGGTCACCAGCCTAGCCTACTTAGTAAGATCCAGGACTCTGAGAGAGCCAGTCTCAGAATGAAACAAGGTAGACAGCATCTCAGCACCGGAGGATCACCCTCTGAGGTTGAATTCTAGTTTACATACACACACAGACACGCACACACGCATGCACCTGCACAACATTTATGCCCACACAAATATTCTTGCATGCACACACACACACACACACACACACACAGAGGAATTTGGACAATCCAAAGATGGTATGAAGAACATCACATAAAAAATGTTTAACAGTATTACGAATACATGAAGTCTGAAGAAAGGTGCTGACTTAAACAACTTTGGAAATGAGTGCTTGGCACTAAGTCACATGAACAGCCCTAAGCACTGGCCCCCACTGCTAAAGTTCTTTCCTATGACTGGACAGATGAAGGCTTCTGAAACCAGAGCATGCATGTGTACCCTAGAAGGGAGAAAGAAGTGATTTGGTAAATTGAGCATAATGGAAACCAGGTTTCTGTTGCTGTTGAAGTTTACAGATAAGACCAGGATGCTGCAGTGTGGTTAGGGAGCTGGTTGGGAGACTTGAGTGTGAACCATTCAAGGTGCTCTGCTATTACTCTGGAAAGTCTTGATAACCTGAGCAAGGAAATCCACGTTTTCTTCCTTCATTGGTTCCTATAATTGAGGCCGGTCCTGCATCTCACAGCCCTGTCAATGTGGATGCTACCCCAGGTGCTTTGATCCTTCCATCCCACCCAACATTTCCCATCCCCGTCAGTGTAACCCAACACCCAATACATCCCAAAGCTATAGCTCCAGACCCTTGAGCTCTACTGGTACCCAGGTATGAATTTGGAAGTCATCCTTTCACTTCTGGATTTCCTGAGCCGTCTTAACCAACCTCACCATATCTCCAATGCCTAATCCCACACCCCACCCCTGACATCTGTCTTTCTTACAAGATATCATATATGATAAATATATATATATATATATAATGCAGAATCAAGCAGAAAATAAAGATAAGCCATGCCTGAGACTTAATGGTCATTATGGTCATATTCTGCTTAGAAATCAAGACCTGTTTTCAGATGGGCAGACAGAAGGAAGAATAAAGTTGAGTGCGTTGGGAGTTTGCTCACTCGACTGGCATTGTGAAGAATTGTGTAATCACCCTAAAGTGTTCCCTCCTTGTCCATTCTGAGCCCCACCTCAGGGAGTCCTATAGGCTTGAAGTCTTCATCATGTGACTGTAGCCTATGAAATGTGACTAGAGGCCACATGGGCCGCCTACAGACACCAGTGATAAAGACCACACCGGGGTTCCTCCACTGTGTGAAACCAGCACATCCTCTGGGAAATGCTGCCGTAAATCCATCCCGTGAACCAAAACATCCAGGGGCTGAGCTGAACCTGACCTTCAAGGGAGCCAGTGATGTGAGAGAAGAGAGGACTCCTGTCAGTGTGCCTCGCTTGACCCTCTGCTCATTTGTTATGGGAGAAAAACTGAGCCGACATTGGTTGATAAAATATTTACTAAGCAATTCTCAAGTATCATGGTAAGGATGAAATAACAAACTAGACACTGGTCCTGCTGGGTGAGCACCAACATTAAACAGCATTTGATGGGGGCTGGAAAAAATGGCTCGGCACTTACCAGCTCTTGATGCTCTTCCAAAGGACTGTAGTTCCTTTCCCAGCACCCACTTTGGGCAATTCACAAACACCTGTAACTCCAGTTCCTGCAGATCCAATGCCCTCTTCTGACCTCCATAGGCACCTGTATTCAGACACATAAATAAAAAAAAATCTTAGAAACATAAATTGCATTTGATTTGCCTTTGAAGTATGAAGAGATTTGACTGCAGGTGTGTGTTATTTTTTGTAACACCTGCATGCAAAT